>NW_027331965.1:300000-562500 GCF_048418815.1 Hemitrygon akajei
TCTCATGATTCTGCCTTCTTCAATACACATTCTGCTCTCTACCTTTCCTGCCTAACCCCACCCAGCTTCCCCTCCCCCACCCTTTGATCTTTCCCCTTACCGGTTTTTCACCTGGCACCGAAAATCCTTCTCCTTCCCACCCTTCCGCCTTCTTTATAGAACGTAGAATAGTACAGCACATTACAGGCCCTTCGGCCCACAATGTTGTTCCGACCCTCAAACCCTGCCTGTGATATAACCTTCCACATTAAATTCCTCCATATACCTTTCTAACAGACTCTTAAACTTGACTAGTGTATCTGCCTTCACCACTGACAGGCAGTGCATTCCACGCAACAACCACTCTCTGAGTGAAAAACCTTCCTCTAATATCCTCCTTGAACTTCCCTCCCCTTACCTTAAAGTCATGTCCTCTTGTAGTGCCCTGGGGAAGAAGAGCTGGCTGTCCACTCTGTCTATTCCTCTTAATATCTTGTACACCTCTATCATGGCTCCTCTCATCCTCCTTCTCGCCAAAGAGTAAAGCCCTAGCTCCCTTAATCTGTGATCATAATGCATACTCTCTAAACCAAGCAGCATCCTGGTAAATCTCCTCTGTACCCTTTCCAATGCTTCCTCATCCTTCCTATAGTGAGGCAGCCAGAACTGGACACAGTACTCCAAGTGTGGCCTAACCAGAGTTTTATATAGATGCATCATTACATCGCGTCTATTAAACTCTGTCCCTCGACTTATGAATCCTAACACCCCAAAAGCTTTCTTAACTACCCTATCTACCTGTGAGGCAACTTTCAGGGGTCTGTGGACATGTACCCCCAGACCCCTCTGCTCCTCCACACTCCCAAGTATCCTGCCATTTACTTTGTACTCTGCCTTGGAGTTTGTCCTTCCAAAGTGTAGCACCTCACACTTCTCCGGGTTGAACTCCTTCTGCCACTTCTCAGCCCACTTCTGCATCCTATCAATGTCTCTCCCCAATCGCTGACAACCCTGTACACTATCTACAACACCACCAACCTTTGTGTCGTCTGCAGACTTGCTAACCCACCCTTCTACCCCCACATCCAGGTCGTTAATAAAGATCACAAAAAGTAGAGGTCCCAGAACCGATCCTTGTGGGACACCACTAGTCACAACCCTCCAATCTGAATGTACTCCCTCCACCACGACACTCTGCCTTCTGCAGACAAGCCAATTCTGAATCCACCTGGCCAAACATCCCTGGATCCCATGCCTTCTGACTTTCTGATTAAGCCCACCGTGTGGAACCTTGTCAAATGCCTTACTGAAATCCATGTAGATCACATCCAGTGGACATGGGGAGGATGTTTCCATCAGACAGAGAGTCTGGGGTCTCAGAGGACAGCCTCGGAATAAACAAGCTTCCCTTTAAAACTGAGATGAGAGAAACTTCGTCAGCAAAAGTGTGTTCAATCTGTGGAGTTTGTAGCAACAGATGGTGATTGAGGTTCTCACTGCGTATATTTACGGCAGAGGTTAACATATTATTGATCGCTAACTATTGATCATTTTTGTTAGCCAGAACTACTAGAGAATTAACTGAATAGAGCACGTTAAAAGCAGACTTTACAGTTTTAGATTTTTCATTTCAAAATGGCTGCAGTGTCAACCTTTGTCACAATGAAACTCACATCATACGATGTCGAGTTTGTCATTTCTCTTTTCGGTTATTTTGTGGTGAGCCACTTCCTCCGTTTCCAGGGTAACGGCCCACCAGAGCTGCAAGAAGAGCTGCACATTTTTTTAACGCTCAGTGCTCACCGCCTCTCAGGGTAGAGACAGTGGCCTCAAGAGCAAATGAAACAGAATGATAATGGGAGGAAAGGATGCTGTGAGCATTGGCGGTATGGGATGAACTGAGAACACAGACGCATAGAAACATAGAGAAACTACAACATAATACACTGGCCTTTCGGCCGACAGTGCTGTACCAAACATGAACTTACTTTCCAGAATTCCTAGGGTTACTCATCAGCCCTCTATTCTTCCACATTCCATGTACTTGCCCGAAGTTCCCCTAAAACACCCCACTCTATCCGCCTCCACCACCGTCGCCGGCAGCCCATTCCACGCACTCACCACTCTCTGCGTACAAAAACCTTACCCAGACATCCCCTCGGTACCTATTTCCAAGCATCTTAAAACTGTGTCCTCTCGCGTCAGCCATTTCAGCCCTGAGAAAAAGCCGCTGACTATCCACACGATCAATGCCTCTCATCATCTTATACACCTCTATCAGGTCACATCTCATCCTCCATCTGTCGAAGGAGAAAAGGGCCAAGTTCACTCAACCTATTCTCATAGGTTTTTTCAATCCTGAAAAAAATCCTTGTAAATCTCTTCTGCAAACTTTGTATAGTTTCTACAACCTTTCAGTACTGAGGGGACCAGGACTGAGTCCAGTACTCCAAGTTGGGTCTGACCAGGATCCTAAATAGCTGTAACTTTACCACTTGACTCTTGAACTCATCCCATGGTTGATGAAGGCCAATGAACCGTACGCCTTCTTAACCACAGAGTCAACCTGCGCAGCTGCATTGAGTGTCCTATGGACTCGGACCCCAAGATCCCTCTGATCCTCCACACTGCCAAGAGTCTTGCCATTAATACGACATTCTGCCATGATATTTGACCTACCAAAATGAACCACCTCACAATTATCTGGTTTGAACTCCCTTTGCCACTTCTCAGCACAGTTTTCCATCCTATCAATGTCCCGCTGTAACCTCGACAGCCCTCCACACTATCCACAACACCCCCAACCTTTGTGTCATCAGTAAATTTACTTTTTTTGTAATTTATTTTTTATTGAAGTTCATCATCAAACAAACATTTCCATGAGATATACTTCAGATATTGTACATACATATTACATAATCATATTTGCCACAAATATAATCGCTCTCATGATTCTGCCTTCTTCAATACACATTCTGCTCTCCACCTTTCCTTCTCTACCTTTCCTGCCTAACCCCACCCAGCTTCCCCTCCCCCACCCCTTGATCTTTCCCCTTACCGGTTTTTCAACTGGCACCGAAAAGCCTTCGCCTTCCCACCCTTCCCCCTTCTTTATAGAACATAGAATAGTACAGCACATTGCAGGCCCTTCGGCCCACAATGTTGTTCCGACCCTCAAACCCTGCCTGCCATATAACCTTCCACATTAAATTCCTCCATATACCTGTCTAACAGACTCTTAAACTTGACTAGTGTATCTGTCTCCACCAATGACTGTCATTGCATTCCACGCAACAAACACTCTCTGAGTGAAAATCCTTCCTCTAATATCCCCCTTGAACTTCCCTCCCCTTACCTTAAAGCCATGTCCTCTTGTACTGAGCAGTGGTGCCCTGGGGAAGAGGCGCTGGCTATCCACTCTGTCAATTCCTCTTAATATCTTGTACACCTCTATCATGTCTCCTCTCATCCTCCTTCTCTCCAAAGAGTAAAGCCCTAGCTCCCTTAATCTCTGATCATAATCTATACTCTCTAAAACAACCGGATTCCTTTTTAAATCTCCTCTGTACCCTTTCCAACGCTTCCACATCCTTCTTATAGTGAGGCGGCCAGAACTGGACACAGTACTCCAATTGTGGCCTAACTAGAGTTTTATATAGATGCATCATTACATCGCGTCTATTAAACTCTGTCCCTCGACTTATGAATCCTAACACCCCAAAAGCTTTCTTAACTACCCTATCTACCTGTGAGGCAATTTTCAGGGGTCTGTGGACATGTACCCCCAGACCCCTCTGCTCCTCCACACTCCCAAGTATCCTGCCATTTACTTTGTACTCTGCCTTGGAGTTTGTCCTTCCAAAGTGTGCCACCTCACACTTTACCGGGTTGAACTCCATCTGCCACTTCTCAGCCCACTTCTGCATCCTATCAATGTCTCTCCCCAATCGTTGACAATCCTGTACACTATCTACAACACCACCAACCTTTGTGTCGTCTGCAGACTTCCCAACCCACCCTTCTACCCCCACATCCAGGTCGTTAATAAAAATCACAAGAAGTAGAGGTCCCAGAACCGATCCTTGTGGGACACCACTAGTCACAACCCTCCAATCTGAATGTACTCCCTCCACCACGATCCTCTGCCTTCTGCAGGCAAGCCAATTCTGAATCCACCTGGCCAAACTTCCCTGGATCCCATGCCTTCTGACTTTCTGAATAAGCCTACCGTGTGGAACCTTGTCAAATGCCTGATTAAAATCCATGTAGATCACATCCACTGCACTACCCCCATCTATATGCCTGGTCACCTGCTCAAAGAACTCTATCGGGTTTGTTAGGCACGATCTGCCCTTCACAAAGCCATGCTGACTATGTGTCACCCCTGGTGTTCTGGTCCCAGGAGCGGGATGAGGTGGTGATGCCGAGATTAAACACACGCATTAAGATGTACCTGTGGAACTTTACCTCCATCACCCGGCCCGGTAGCGGATCCAGACTTCACCTGGATCGACGCCTGGGGTCGGTAATTGATTTACATGCTTACATCACACCGGAAGCGGCCGTTCGGCCCGTTGTGTGCTTGCAGACAGCGAGGGTTAAACAGAGTGATCTCACCCTCGGGACACTGCTTCACGTGTATGAGTAGATGTATATTTCCCCCGTTCAGACAGAGGTTTATTTGAACGGGGCGGGGTAAAAGCGGCCATTTCAATTTTAGTTTCACCGTTACAAAATGGCTGCAGTGTTCGTCTTTGTCATAACGACACTTGTAGAACATGGTGAGTTTGTTCTTTCCTTTTTCGGTTATTTTCAGTGAGCCACTTCCTCTGTTTCCATGGTAACGGCTCGTCAGAGCTGCAGCGAGTGTTTCACTGGTTCTGTGGTCACGGCCTCTCAGCGCAGAGACAGCGGCCTCAGGGGCAAATGCACAGAGTGACAGTGGGGGAAAGGGTGCTGTGAGCATTGACTGTATGGGCTGTGTTACACCAGGGTCAGAATGAACTGACAACTGACAGAGCGATAGTGGGGGGAAAGGATGCTGTGAGCATTGACTGTATGGGCTGTGTTACACCAGGGTCAGAATGAACTGACAACTGACAGAGCGATAGTGGGGGGAAAGGATGCTGTGAGCATTGACTGTATGGGCTGTGTTACACCAGGGTCAGAATGAACTGACAACTGACAAATTGGTTGGGGTGGGGTGGCATTGACAGTCACGGGTGGCAATCAGTTACTATCTGTGCATTAAAATGAAGAGGGAGGAAATACTACAGTTGCAGGAAATTTAAAGTAAGGAGGAGAAAGATACTGGAGACGCTCAGCAGATCTCGGACAGTCTCAGTTCTGGAACTGGGTCTTCCACCATTTCACCTTTCAGAGATGTAGTCTGATGTACTGAGTTCCCAGCGTTTTCTACTTTGTAATTTTACATTTTGTTTCTGCTACACTGCGGGAAACATGGCAGCCAGCTGTGCTGGGCAAGATCCCACACAGCAGGAAGATTGTGTGATCAAATGTGCTCGGTTATAGCTGCTGGGGTCAGGCTGAAATGTATCCGCATCCTCTTCACAGACCGTGGAACCAGTCTGAGCCCCGGCCCCGGCAGAGGGTCATTAGGTTCCAGTTCCACCTTAGTCTGTGAATCGGACATGGCAGGAACACCACGGCAAATCGCCGGCACCAAAGCGTCTGTGTATGGGTGATGATATTGGGCTGGTGACTCTGAGGATATGGAACTGGCAGTATGCGGGCTTCAGTCCAGGTTGGTAATTCCACAGCCGGGATCGGAATTTTCTCAGTCTGGAGTGAAGCTGGTCTCGGGCGGTTGGGCATTAGTCATGGGGAAATCACCCTCTACACTGCCCAATAGGACATCGTATCTGTCAAGTATTTTGGATATTATTTAAGAGTTCACTCGGGAGTAGGGTGAAATTGTGCAGTGATGTTGTTTATCTGAACTTTGGTAAAGTCTGTAACAAAATACCGCGCGTCAGCTGATTGGGGAGGTTCGGTCACGTGGGATTCACGGGGAGCTGGCGAGGAGGATTCACTCCGGGTTCGAGAACAAGAAGCAGAGGGAGATGATTGAAGATGGCTTTAGCGAATGGAGGCCTGTGACGAGTGGGGTGTGTGTGTCAGTGTTAAGACCTCTGTAATTCACTATTCATGCCATTGATTTGTGTATGAATCAACATGGCTACACAGAGTATTATGTACAGTTGTGTTCACCCTACTGTAGTAAATATATTTGAAGCTGGTGAGGGTGCGGAAGAGATTACTGAAGACGTTGCCTGGACTAGAGGGCCGAGTCATAGGAAGCGTTTGGCCGAGCTGGATCTTTATTCCAGAGGAGAATGAGGGTGACATTGTAGGAGCTGATGGAATCAAGTGGGAGATTAGATAATGTGGATGGTCGTGGTATTCTCCCCAGGGTTCAAGATCCTAAATTGTTTTATGTCACTCCAGTACACAAGTGTGAAGGAGAACGAAATAATTGTAACTCTGGATCCAAAGCAAGACAGAAAAAAAATGATGGAGACCACAATAATAGACAAAACACGATACATAAAGTATGATCGTTTAAAAATATTGATCGCTTGTCCATAAAGTGAGGTTAAGCACAGGAGTGTCTGGACATATGAGACTGACATTGATTGTCTGTCCATAAAGTGAGGTTAAGCACAGGAGTGTCTGGACATCTGAGACTGACATTGATTGTCTGTCCATAAAATGAGGTTAAGCACAGGAGTGTCTGGACATATGAGACTGACATTGATTGTCTGTCCATAAAGTGAGGTTAAGCACAGGAGTGTCTGGACATATGAGACTGACATTGATTGTCTGTCCATAAAGTGAGGTTAAGCACAGGAGTGTCTGGACATCTGAGACTGACATTGATTCTTCTTCTGCATGTGACTTGCGCCTTACATGCCTGGCCGATCATGACTCTCCACATCCAATGATCCCTCACAGCGTTGATGATACCTCGCACACTTAGATCTGTTCATTCTTTCACAGCGTCCATATATTTTCCTCTTTGCCTTCCTCTGTCACGTTTCCCAGGCATACGGCCTTGCAATGTAAGACATTCTATTTCTCCCTTTCTAATGACGTGGCCTGGGAATTGAAGTTTCCTCTCATGTAATATTCTCATTAAAGATCTTTTTGTCTGGGCATGTTGGAGTACTGCCTCATTAGTTACCCCATCTCTAGATGATATTTTCAGAATTCTTCTGAGAAACCACATTTCTGTTGCTTCTAAGTTTCGTTGCAGTTCTGATGTTATCGTCCATGTTTCGGAAGCATACAGCAAGATTGACCAGATGTAGCATTTTAGTAGCCTAAGCCTTGTTGTCACAGAAATGTGTCTGTTGGGAAAAATAGATTTCATTTTTTGGAAGTTGTTTTTGGCAATGGCAATTCTTCTTTTTATTTCTACTTTACTTCCAGCATCTTGTGATATAAAGCTACCATGGTAATTACAGCCTGTCTTTTGTTCAATCTCTTTTGTTACCGATGGACAATTGGCACTTGGGAGAATTCTGCTCTTTTGATGTTATGATATATTTGGATTTTTTTTTACAATTGATGGTCAGACCAAAATCTGCACTTGTTTGTGCTACTTTGTCTCGGAGTATTTGTAGGCCTTCTGCAGCACTTGCTATTCGGGTGGTATCATCTGCATATCTCATATTGTTGATGTTAACACCTCCAATTTCTATCCCATTTAGGTCTTCTATTTCTTTGAAAATAATTTCAGTATAGATATTAAATAATTTCAGTGAGGCAATACATCTCTGTCTAACTCCTGTTTGAATTTTAGTCCAAATGCTTATTAAATCATCAATTTTTACCTCCACCATTTGATTCCAATATACATTTTGAAGAGATTATTGGTCCGTTCCGTCAATGTTTAGTTTAGTGGGAATCTCATCCTCCATCTGTCGAAGGCGAAGACGCCAAGTTCACTCAACCTATTCTCATAAGGCTTGCTCCCCAATCCTGAAAAATCCTTATGAATCTCTTCTGCAAACTTTGTATAGTTTCCACATCCTTTCAGTACTGAGGGGATCAGAACTGAATCCAGGACTCCAAGTTGGGTCTGACCAGGATCCTAAATAGCTGTAACTTTACCTCTTGACTCTTGAACTCATCCCATGGTTGATGAAGGCCAATACACCGTACGCCTTCTTAACCACAGAGTCAACCTGCGCAGCTGCATTGAGCGTCCTATGGACTCGGACCCCAAGATCCCACTGATCCTCCACACTGCCAAGAGTCTTACCATTAATACGACATTCTGCCATGATATTTGACGTACCAAAATGAACCACCTCACAATTATCTGGGTTGAACGCCCTCTGCCACTTCTCAGCCCAGTTTTCCATCCTATCAATGTCCCGCTGTAACCTCGACAGCCCTCCACACTATCCACAACACCCCCAGCCTTTGTGTCATCAGTAAATTTACTTTTTTTGTAATTTATTTTTTTATTGGTTCATCATCAAACAAACATTTCCATAAGATATACTTCAGATATTGTACATACATATCACATAATCATATTTGCCACAAATATCATCTCTCTCATGATTCTGCCTTCTTCAACTACACATAGTGCTTTCCCCTTACACTCCTTCTCTACCTTTCCTGCCTGACCCCACTCTGCTTCCCCTCCCCCACCCCTTGATCTTTCCCCTTACCGGGTTTTCACCTGGCACCGAAAATCCTTCTCCTTCCCACCCTTCCTCCTACTTTATAGAACATAGAATAGTACAGCACATTACAGGCCCTTCGGCCCACAATGTTGTTCCGACCCTCAAACCCTGCCTGTGATATAACCTCCCACATTAAATTCCTCCATATACCTGTCTAACAGTCTCTTAAACTTGACTAGTGTATCTGCCACCACCACTGACAGACAGTGCATTCCACGCAACAACCACTCTCTGAGTGAAAAACCTTCCTCTAATATCCTCCTTGAACTTCGCTCCCCTTACCTTAAAACCATGTCCTCTTGTACTGAGCAGTGGTGCCCTGGAGAAGAGGCGCTGGCTGTCCACTCTTAATATCTTGTATACCTCTATCATGTCTCTTCTCATCCTTCTCTCCAGAGTAAAGCCCTAACTCCCTTAATCTCTGATCATAATCTATACTCTCTAAACCAAGCAGCATCCTGGTAAATCCCCTCTGTACCCTTTCCAACGCTTCCACATCCTTCCTATAGTGAGGCGGCCAGAACTGGGTACAGTACTCCAAATGTGGCCTAACTAGAGTTTTATAGAGATGCATCATTACATCGTGTCTCTTAAACTCTATCCCTCGACTTATGAAAGCTAACACCCCATAAGCATTCTTAACTACCCTATCTACCTGTGAGGCAACTTTCAAGGGTCTGTGGACATGTACCCCCAGATCCCTCTGCTCCTCCACACTACCAAGTATCCTGCCATTTACTTTGTACTCTGCCTTGGAGTTTGTCCTTCCAAAGTGTACCACCTCACACTTCTCCGGGTTCAACTCCATCTGCCACTTCTCAGCCCACTTCTGCATCCTGTCATTGTCTGTCCCCAATCGTTGACAACCCTGTACACTATCTACAACACCACCAACCTTTGTGTCGACTGCAAACTTGCCAACCCACCCTTCTGCCCTCACATCCAGGTCGTTAATAAAAATCACAAAAAGTAGAGGTCCCAGAACCGATCCTTGTGGGACACCACTAGTCACAAGCTTCCAATCTGAATGTACTCCCTCCACCACGACCCTCTGCCTTCTGCAGGCAAGCCAATTCTGAATCCACCTGGCCAAACTTTCCTCGATCCCATGCCTTCTGACTTTCTGAATAAGCCTACCATGTGGAACCTTGTCAAATGCCTTACTAAAATCCATGTAGATCACATCCAGTGCACTACCCTCATCTATATGCCTGCTCACCTCCTCAAAGAACTCTATCGGGCTTGTTAGGCACGATCTGCCCTTCACAAAGCCATGCTGACTATACCTGATCAGACCATGATTCTCTAAATGCCCATAGATCCTATGTCTAAGAATCTTTTTCAACAGCTTTCCCACCACAGACTATAGTGACCCTGCCCCCTCCCTCTCAATCCTGCCGAAGGGTCTCGGTCTGAAACGTTGACAGTTCGTGTCCACGGAAGCTGCCCAACCTGCTGAGTTCCTCCAGCATGTTGTACGTGTTCCTTTGACCCCAGCATCTGAGAGTATTTGGTGTAAAACCCCCCTCCCCATACTAACACGGGTTATACAGACCAAAGAACAAACTGCCGGAGGAACACAGTGGGTCGGGCAGCGGCTGTGGAAGGAAATGGACTGTCAACATTTCGGGCCGATACCCTCCCTCTGGACTGATAGTGGACAGGAAATATTCAGAGAAAAGCGGTGAGGGGTAGGGATGGGGCAAGAGCTGGGGAGAGAGAGGTGGATCCAGGTTTGAGGGGAGGTGGCAAGGTGGAAATAGTGACATGGGTGGGAGGTGAGTTGTGGGGGCAATACGGGGCTACAGAAATAGAATTTAATTCCATGGAGGATTATAAGAAGTTAGAGAGTGTTTGCTTTAGAGATTCACCAGACTACTTCCTGGAGAACGATGAAGTCTCAGTGATCGTCTTCACATAAAACAGAGGCCAGCAGATGTGTGGAGACCGAAGGGATCGAGGAAATGAGGATCAGGGAGAAATGTGGGCTGAGATGGGAGAGCAGCCGCCATCTTGTTTTTGGTTTGAGGGGCTGAACAGACTCCTGCTGTTTCTCACTTGATGTTACTGGGTTCCTGTCCAGTGAGGCTCCGGAGGATTGTGAATAGAAGTTACTGTTTATAAACAGACAAGTGATTTCAAAGAAAACTGCGCAATTCCTGTTCGGGTGCGCATTGTGTATCGGACCGGGATGGAATCGAACCCGCAAAGCTCCAGGAACCGGGAGGCGGAGCGATGGGGACGGGAAAGATACAGAGGGGAAAATTAAAAATGTAGCTGGTGTAAGTATGGAATAAGGTTTAAAATGCGGCAGGTAGGTCGGGCAGTGTGTGAGGGTCGAGGAGCAGGGTCCCGGTTCAGGAGGGAGTCCCTCCACCCGTCACGTGATCCAGCGTCTGGTTCCCATTTCAAACACAGATCCGCAGCATCTGAGGTTCTCGCTTCCGAGGCCCCGCCCCGCTCTCACAGTCTCCGGATGGGCGGTGCTTCTCTTTCCGTCCTCTGTCGAAGCGGGTCGTCGGCGGGGAGCTGGTGGACCGATACTGTCTGCGGGACAAATTAATCAAGTTCTCATCGGTGAGCATTGGGGTCATTAGGGGTGAACGCGACCGACAATTACCCATCGGTGAGTACTGAAGCCGATTCGGGGGAGGAGCGTGGTTGAGGGTAACTGATGTCGGGCAGAGAGTCCCGTTAACTTCCTCGAACTGGCGGCCTCGTCCCGCTTCCTGGATCCAACCTGTCGTGGTCGGTCCGCGTTACGGGACCTTCACGCCGGACCGCCTGAGATGAGCTGCCGCTCAGCCCCTGGTGTTCTGCTCCCAGGAGCGGGATGAGGTGGTGATGCCGAGATTAAACACACGTATTAAGATGTACCTGGGGAACTTTACCTCCATCACCCGGCCCGGTAGCGGATCCAGACTTCACCTGGATCGACGCCTGGGATCGGTAATTGTTTTACATGCTTCCATCACACCGGAAGCGGCCGTTCGGCCCGTTGTGTGCTTGCAGACAGCGAGGGTTAAACAGAGTGATCTCACCATCGGGACACTGCTTCACGTGTATGAGTAGATGTATATTTCCCCCGTTCAGACAGAGGTTTATTTGAACACCGCACACGGCGGGGTAAAAGCGGCCATTTCAATTTTAGTTTCAGCGTTACAAAATGGCTGCAGTGTTCGTCTTTGTCAAAACGACAGTTGTGTCTCATGATGAGTTTGCTATTTCCTTTTTCGGTTATTTTCAGTGAGTCACTTCCTCTGTTTCCATGGTAACAGCCTGTCAGAGCTGCAGCGAGTGTTTCACTGGTTCTGTGGTCACGGCCTCTCAGCGCAGAGACAGCGGCCTCAGGGGCAAATGCACAGAGTGATAGTGGGGGAAAGGATGCTGTGAGCATTGACTGTATGGGCTGTGTTACACCAGGGTCAGAATGAACTGACAACTGACACATTGGTTGGGGTGGGGTGGCATTGACAGTCACGGGTGGCAATCAGTTACTATCTGTGCATTAAAATGAAGAGGGAGGAGATACTACAGTTGCAGGAAATTTAAAGTGAGGAGGAGAAAAATACTGGAGACGCTCAGCAGATCTCGGACAGTCTTCCACCATTTCACCTTTCAGAGATGTAGTTTGATGTACTGAGTTCCCAGCGTTTTCTACTTTGTAATTTTACATTTTGTTCCTGCTACACTGCGGGAAAAATGGCAGCAAGATTGATCAAATGTGCTCGGTTTTGCTGCTGGGGTCAGGCTGAAGTGTATCCGCATCCTCTACACAGACCGGGGAACCAGTCTGAGCCCCGGCCCCGGCAGAGGGTCATTAGGTTCCAGTTCCACCTTAGTTTGTGAATCGGACATGGCAGGAACACCACGGCAAATCGCCGGCGCCAAAGCGTCAGTGTATGGGTGATAATATTGGGCTGGTGACTCTGAGGATATGGAACTGGCAGTATGCGGGCTTCAGTCCAGGTTGGTAATTCCACAGCCGGGATCGGAATTTTCTCAGTCTGGAGTGAAGCTGGTCTCGGCGTCTGGGCATTAGTCATGGGGAAATCACCCTCTACACTGTCCAATAGGACATCATATCTGTCAACTATTTTGGAGATTATTTAAGAGTTCACTAGGGAGTTAGGTGAAGTTGTGCAGTGATGTTGTTTATCGGAACTTTGGTAAAGTCTGTAACAAAATCCCGCGTGGCAGCTGATCGGGGAGGTTCGGTCACGTGGGATTCACGGGGAGCTGGCGAGGAGGATTCACTCCGGGCTCGAGAACAAGAAACAGAGGGAGATGATTGAAGATAGTTACAGCGAATGGAGGCCTGTGACGAGTGGGGTGTGTGTGTCAGTGTTTTGACCTCTGTAATTCACTATTCATGCCATTGACTTGTGTATGAATCAACATGGCTACACAGAGTATTATGTACAGTTGTGTTCACCCTACTGTAGTAAATATATTTGAAGCTGGTGAGGGTGCGGAAGAGATTACTGAAGACGTTGCCTGGACTAGAGGGCCGAGTCATAGGAAGCGTTTGGCCGAGCTGGAAATTATTCCAGAGGAGAATGAGGGTGACATTGTAGGAGCTGATGGAATCAAGTGGGAGTTTAGATAATGTGGATGGTCGTGGTATTCTCCCCAGTGTTCAAGATCCAAAATTGTTTTATGTCACTCCAGTACACAAGTGTGAAGGAGAACGAAATAATTGTTACTCTGGATCCAAAGCAAGACAGAAAAAAAAATGATGGAGACCACAATAATAGACAAAACATGATACATAAAGTATGATCGTTTAAAAATATTGATTGTATGTCCATAAAGTGAGGTTAAGCACAGGAGTGTCTGGACATATGTGACTGACATTGATTGTCTGTCCATAAAGTGAGGTTAAGCACAGGAGTGTCTGGACATATGAGACTGACATTGATTGTCTGTCCATAAAGTGAGGTTAAGCACAGGAGTGTCTGGACATATGAGACTGACATTGATTGTCTGTCCATAAAGTGAGGTTAAGCACAGGAGTGTCTGGACATATGAGACTGACATTGATTGTCTGTCCATAACGTGAGGTTAAGCACAGGAGTGTCTGGACATCTGAGACTGACATTGATTGTCTGTCCATAAAGTGAGGTTAAGCACAAGAGTGTCTGGACATAAGAGACTGACATTGATTGTCTGTCCATAAAGTGAGGTTAAGCACAGGAGTGTCTGGACATCTGAGACTGACATTGATTGTCTGTCCATAAAGTGAGGTTAAGCACAGGAGTGGCTGGACATATGAGACTGACATTGATTGTCTGTCCATAAAGTGAGGTTAAGCACAGGAGTGTCTGGACATCTGAGACTGACATTGATTGTCTGTCCATAAAGTGAGGTTAAGCACAGGAGTGTCTGGACATCTGAGACTGACATTGATTGTCTGTCCATAAAGTGAGGTTAAGCACAGGAGTGTCTGGACATCTGAGACTGACATTGATTGTCTGTCCATAAAGTGAGGTTAAGCACAGGAGTGTCTGGACATCTGAGACTGACATTGATTGTCTGTCCATAAAGTGAGGGTAAGCACAGGAGTGTCTGGACATCTGAGACTGACATTGATTCTTCTGCATGTGACTTGCGCCTTACATGCCTGTGTGATCATGTCTCTCCACATCCAATGATCCCCAACAGCGTCGATGATACCTCGCACACTTAGATCTGTTAATTCTTTCACAGTGTCCATATATTTTCTTCTTTGCCTTCCTCTGTCACGTTTCCCAGGCATACAGCCTTGCAATGTAAGACATTCTATTTCTCCCTTTCTAATGACGTGGCCCGGGAATTTAAGTTTCCCCTCATGTAATATCCTCATTAAAGATCTTTCTGTCTGGGCATGTTGGAGTACTGTCTCATTAGTTACCCCATCTCTAGATGATATTTTCAGAATTCTTGTGAGAAACCACATTGCTGCTGCTTCTAAGTTTCGTTGCAGTTCTGATGTTATCGTCCATGTTTCGGAAGCATACAGCAAGATTGACCAGATGTAGCATTTTAGTAGCCTAAGCCTTGTTGTCACAGAAATGTGTCTGTTGGGAAAAATAGATTTCATTTTTTGGAAGTTGTTTTTGGCAATGGCAATTCTTATTTTTATTTCTACTTTACTTCCAGCATCTTGTGATATAAAGCTACCATGGTAATTACAGCCGGTCTTTTGTTCAATCTCTTTTGTTACCGATGGACAATTGGCACTTGGGAGAATTCTGCTCTTCTGATGTGACGATATATTTGAATTTTTTCTTTACAATTGATGGTCAGACCAAAATCTGCACTTGTTTGTGCTACTTTGTCTCGGAGTATTTGTAGGCCTTCTGCAGCACTTGCTATTCGGGTGGTATCATCTGCATATCTCATATTGTTGATGTTAACACCTCCAATTTCTATCCCATTTAGGTCTTCTATTTCTTTGAAAATAATTTCAGTATAGATATTAAATAATTTCAGTGAGGCAACACATCTCTGTCTAACTCCTGTTTGAATTTTAGTCCAAATGCTTATTAAATCATCAATTTTTACCTCCACCATTTGATTCCAATATACATTTTGAAGAGATTATTGGTCCGTTCCATCAATGTTTAGTCTAGTGGGAATCTCATCCTGCATCTGTCGAAGGTGAAAACGCCAAGTTCACTCAACCTATGCTCATAAGGCTTGCTCCCCAATCCTGAAAAATCCTTATGAATCTCATCTGCAAACTTTGTATAGTTTCCACATCCTTTCAGTACTGAGGGGATCAGAACTGAATCCAGTACTCCAAGTTGGGTCTGACCAGGATCCTAAATAGCTGTAACTTTACCTCTTGACTCTTGAACTCATCCCATGGTTGATGAAGGCCAATACACCATACGCCTTCTTAACCACAGAGTCAACCTGCGCAGCTGCATTGAGTGTCCTATGGACTCGGACCCCAAGATCCCACTGATCCTCCACACTGCCAAGAGTCTTACCATTAATACGACATTCTGCCATGATATTTGACGTACCAAAATGAACCACCTCACAATTATCTGGGTTGAACGCCCTCTGCCACTTCTCAGCACAGTTTTCCATCCTATCAATGTCCCGCTGTAACCTCGACATCCCTGCACACTATCCACAACACCCCCAGCCTTTGTGTCATCAGTAAATTTACTTTTTTGTAATTTATTTTTTTATTGGTTCATCATCAAACAAACATTTCCATAAGATATACTTCAGATATTGTACATACATATCACATAATCATATTTGCCACAAATATCATCTCTCTCATGATTCTGCCTTCTTCAATTACACATAGTGCTTTCCCCTTACACTCCTTCTCTACCTTTCCTGCCTCACCCCATCCTGCTTCCCCTCCCCCACCCCTTGATCTTTCCCCTTACCGGGTTTTCACCTGGCACCGAAAATCCTTCTCCTTCCCACCCTTCCCCCTACTTTATAGAACATAGAATAGTACAGCACATTACAGGCCCTTCGGCCCACAATGTTGTTCCAACCCTCAAACCCTGCCTGTGATATAACCTCCCACATTAAATTCCTCCATATACCTGTCTAACAGTCTCTTAAACTTGACTAGTGTATCTGCCACCACCACTGACAGACAGTGCATTCCACGCAACAACCACTCTCTGAGTGAAAAACCTTCCTCTAATATCCTCCTTGAACTTCGCTCCCCTTACCTTAAAACCATGTCCTCTTGTACTGAGCAGTGGTGCCCTGGAGAAGAGGCGCTGGCTGTCCACTCTGTCTATTCCTCTTAATATCTTGTACACCTCTATCATGTCTCTTCTCATCCTTCTCTCCAGAGTAAAGCCCTAGCTCCCTTAATCTCTGATCATAATGCATACTCTCTAAACCAGGCAGCATCCTGGTAAATCTCCTCTGTACCCTTTCCAACGCTTCCACATCCTTCTTATAGTGAGGCGGCCAGAACTGGACACAGTACTCCAAGTGTGGCCTAACTCGAGTTTTATAGAACTGCATCATTACATTGCGTCTATTAAACTCTGTCCCTCGACTTATGAATCCTAACACCCCAAAAGCTTTCTTAACTACCCTATCTACCTGTGAGGCAACATTCAGGGGTCTGTGGACATGTACCCCCAGACCCCTCTGCTCCTCCACACTCCCAAGTATCCTGCCATTTACTTTGTACTCTGCCTTGGAGTTTGTCCTTCCAAAGTGTACCACCTCACACTTCTCCGGGTTCAACTCCATCTGCCACTTCTCAGCCCACTTCTGCATCCTGTCATTGTCTCTCCCCAATCGTTGACAACCCTGTACACTATCTACAACACCACCAACCTTTGTGTCGTCTGCAAACTTGCCAACCCACCCTTCTGCCCTCACATCCAGGTCGTTAATAATAATCACAAAAAGTAGGGGTCCCAGAACCGATCCTTGTGGGACACCACTAGTCACAAGCCTCCAATCTGAATGTACTCCCTCCACCACAACCCTCTGCCTTCTGCAGGCAAGCCAATTCTGAATCCACCTGGCCAAACTTCCCTGGATCCCATGCCTTCTGACTTTCTGAATAAGCCTACCGTGTGGAACCTTGTCAATTGCCTTACTAAAATCCATGTAGATCACATCCAGTGCACGACCCTCATCTATATGCCTGCTCACCTCCTCAAATAACCCTATCGGGCTTGTTAGGCACGATCTGCCCTTCACAAAGCCATGCTGATTATACCTGGTCAGACCATGATTCTCTAAATACCCATAGATCCTATCTCTAAGAATCTTTTCCAACAGCTTTCCCACCACAGACTGTAGTGTCCCTGCCCCCTCCCTCTCAATCCTGTCGAAGGGTCTCGGTCTGAAACGTTGACTGTTCGTGTCCACGGAAGCTGCCCGACCTGCTGAGTTCCTCCAGCGTGTTGTACGTGTTCCTTTGACCCCAGCATCTGAGAGTATTTGGTGTAAAATCCCGCTCCCCATACTAACACGGGTTATACAGACCAAAGAACAAATTGCCGGAGGAACACAGTGGGTCGGGCAGCGGCTGTGGAAGGAAATGGACCGTCAACATTTCGGGCCGAGACCCTCCCTCTGGACTGAGAGTGGACAGGAAATATTCAGAGAAAAGCGGTGAGGGGTAGGGATGGGGCAAGAGCTGGGGAGAGAGAGGTGGATCCAGGTGAGGGGGGAGGTGGCAAGGTGGAAGTAGTGACATGGGTGGGAGGTGAGTTGTGGGTTAACACAGGGCTGCAGAAATAGAATTTAATTCTATGGAGGATTATAAGAAGTTGGACAGTGTTTGCTTTAGAGATTCGCCAGACTGATTCCTGGAGGACGATGAAGTCTCAGTGATCATCTTCACATAAATCAGAGGCCGGCAGATGTATGGAGACCGAAGGGATCGAGGAAATGAGGATCGGGGAGAAACATGTGGGCTGAGATGGGAGAGCAGCCGCCATCTTGTTGATGGTTGGAGGGGCAGAATAGCCTCCTACTGCTGTTTCTCACTTGATGTTACAGGGTTCCTGTTCAGTGAGGCTCCGGAGGATTGTGAATAGAAATTATTGTTTATAAACATACAAGTGATTTCAATGAAACCCGCGCAATTCCTGTTCGGGTGGGCATTGTGTATCGGACCGGGATGGAATCGAACCCGCAAAGCTCCAGGAACCGGGAGGCGGAGCGATGGGGACGGGAAAGATACAGAGGGGAAAATTAAAAATGTAGCTGGTGTAAGTATGGAATAAGGTTTAAAATGCGGCAGGTAGGTCGGGCAGTGTGTGAGGGTCGAGGAGCAGGGTCCCGGTTCAGGAGGGAGTCCCTCCACCCGTCACGTGATCCAGCGTCTGGCTCCCATTTCAAACACAGATCCGCAGCATCTGAGGTTTTCGCTTCCGAGGCCCCGCCCCGCTCTCACAGTCTCCGGATGGGCGGTGCTTTTCTTCCCGTCCTCTGTCGAAGCGGGTCGTCGGCGGGGAGTTGGTGTACCGATCGCTGTCTGTGGGACAAATTAATCAAGTTCTCATCAGTGAGCATTGAGGCCGGTCATTAGGGGTGAACGTGACCGACAATGTCCCATCGGTGAGTACTGAAGCCGATTCGAGGGAGGGGGGTGGTTGAGGGTAACTGATGTCGGGCAGAGAGTCCCGTTAACTTCCTCGAACTGGCGGCCTCGTCCCGCTTCCTGGATCCAACCTGCCGTGGTCGGTCCGGGTTATGGGACCTTCACGCCGGACCGCCTGAGATGAGCCGCCGCTCAGCCCCTGGTTTTCTGGTCCCAGGAGCGGGATGAGGTGGTGATGTCGAGATTAAACACACGCATTAAGATGTACCTGGGGAACTTTACCTCCATCACCCGGCCCGGTAGCGGATCCAGACTTCACCTGGATCGACGCCTGGGGTCGGTAATTGTTTTACATGCTTCCATCACAGCGGAAGCGGCCGTTCGGCCCGTTGTGTGCTTGCAGACAGCGAGGGCTAAACAGAGTGATCTCACCATCGGGACACTGCTCCACCTGTATGAGTAGATGTATATTTCCCCCGTTCAGACAGAGGTTTATTTGAACGCGGCGGGGTAAAAGCGGCCATTTCAATTTTAGTTACACCCCTACAAAATGGCTGCAGTGTTCGTCTTTGTCATAACGACACTTGTAGAACATGGTGAGTTTGTTCTTTCCTTTTTCGGTTATTTTCAGTGAGCCACTTCCTCTGTTTCCATGGTGACAGCCCGTCAGAGCTGCAGCGAGTGTTTCACTGGTTCTGTGGTCACGGCCTCTCAGCGCAGAGACAGCGGCCTCAGGGGCAAATGCAACAGAGTGACAGTGGGGGGAAAGGATGCTGTGAGCATTGACTGTATGGGCTGTGTTACACCAGGGTCAGAATGAACTGACAACTGACACATTGGTTGGGGTGGGGTGGCAATCAGTTACTATCTGTGCATTAAAATGAAGAGGGAGGAGATACTACAGTTGCAGGAAATTTAAAGTGAGGAGGAGAAAAATACTGGAGACGCTCAGCAGATCTCGGACAGTTTTCCACCATTTCACCTTTCAGAGATGTAGTTTGATGTACTGAGTTCCCAGCATTTTCTACTTTGTAATTTTACATTTTGTTTCTGCTGCACTGCGGGAAACATGGCAGCCAGCTGTGCTGGGCAAGATCCCACACAGCAGGAAAATTGTGATCAAATGTGCTCGTTTTTGCTGCTGGGGTTAGGCTGAAGTGTATCCGCATCCTCTACACAGACCGTGGAACCAGCCTGAGTCCCGGCCCCGGCAGAGGGTCATTAGGTTCCAGTTCCACCTTAGTTTGTGAATCGGACATGGCAGGAACACCACGGCAAATCGCCGGCGCCAAAGCGTCTGTGTATGGGTGATGATATTGGGCTGGTGACTCTGAGGATATGGAACTGGCAGTATGCGGGCTTCAGTCCAGGTTGGTAATTCCACAGCCGGGATCGGAATTTTCTCAGTATGGAGTGAAGCTGAAGTCTCGGGCGGTTGGGCATTAGTCATGGGGAAATCACCCTCTACACTGCCCAATAGGACATCGTATCTGTCAGGTATTTTGGAGATTATTTAAGAGTTCACTAGGGAGTTGGGTGAAGTTGTGCAGTGATGTTGTTTATCTGAACTTTGGTAAAGTCTGTAAAAAATCCCGCGTGGCAGCTGATCGGGGAGGTTCGGTCAGGAAGGAGTCAAGGGGAGCTGGCGAGGAGGATTCACTCCGGGCTCGAGAACAAGAAGCAGAGGGAGATGATTGAAGATGGTTTTAGCGAATGGAGCCCTGTGACGAGTGGGGTGTGTGTGTCGGCGTTGAGACCTCTGTAATTCACTATTCATGCCATTGATTTGTGTATGAATCTACTTGGCTACACAGAGTATTATGTACAGTTGTGTTCACCCTACTGCCGTAAATATATTTGAAACTGGAGAGGGTGCAGAAGAGATTGCTGAAGATGTTGCTTGGACTAGAGGGCCGAGTCATAGGATGCGTTTGGCCGAGCTGGATCTTTATTCCAGAGGAGAATGAGGGTGACATTGTCGGAGCTGATGGAATCAAGTGGGAGATTAGATAATGTGGATGGTCGTGGTATTCTCCCCAGGGTTCAAGATACAAAATTGTTTTATGTCACTCCAGTAATCAAGTGTGAAGGAGAACGAAATAATTGTTACTCTGAATCCAAAGCAAGACAGAAAAAAAAATGATGGAGACCACAATAATAGACAAAACACGATAAATAAAGTATGATCGTTTTAAAATATTGATTGTATGTCCATAAAGTGAGGTTAAGCACAGGAGTGTCTGGACATGTGAGACTGACATTGATTGTCTGTCCATAAAGTGAGGTTAAGCACAGGAGTGTCTGGACATATGAGACTGACATTGATTGTCTGTCCATAAAGTGAGGTTAAGCACAGGAGTGTCTGGACATATGAGACTGACATTGATTGTCTGTCCATAAAGTGAGGTTAAGCACAGGAGTGTCTGGACATATGGGACTGACATTGATTCTTCTTCTGCATGTGACTTGCGCCTTACATGCCTGGCCGATCATGACTCTCCACATCCAATGATCCCTCACAGCGTCGATGATACCTCGCACACTTAGATCTGTTCATTCTTTCACAGTGTCCATATATTTTATTCTTTGCCTTCCTCTGTCACGTTTCCCAGGCATACGGCCTTGCAATGTAAGACATTCTATTTCTCCCTTTCTAATGACATGGCCCAGGAATTTAAGTTTCCTCTCAGGTAATATTCTCATTAAAGATCTTTTTGTCTGGGCATGTTGGAGTACTGTCTCATTAGTTACCCCATCTCTAGATGATATTTTCAGAATTCTTCTGAGAAACCACATTTCTGCTGCTTCTACGTTTCTTTGGAGTTCTGGTGTTATCGTCCATGTTTCGGAAGCATACAGCAAGATTGACCAGATGTAGCATTTTAGTAGCCTAAGCCTTGTTGTCACGGAAATGTGTCTGTTGGGAAAAATAGATTTCATTTTTTGGAAGTTGTTTTTGGCAATGGCAATTCTTCTTTTTATTTCTACTTTACTTCCAGCATCTTGTGATATAAAGCTACCATGGTAATTACAGCTGGTCTTTTGTTGAATCTCTTTTGTTACCGATGGACAATTGGCACTTGGGAGAATTCTGCTCTTCTGATGTGACGATATATTTGGATTTTTTTTTACAATTGATGGTCAGACCAAAATCTGCATTTGTTTGTACTACTTTATCTCGGAGGATTTGTAGGCCTTCTGCAGCACTTGCTATTCGGGTGGTATCATCTGCATATCTCATATTGTTGATGTTAACACCTCCAATTTCCATCCCATTTAGGTCTTCTATTTCTTTGAAAATCATTTCAGTTTAGATGTTATATAATTTCAGTGAGGCAACGCATCTCTGCCTAAATCCTGTTTGAATTTTAGTCCAAATGCTTATTAAATCATCAATTCTTACCTCCACCGTTTGATTCCAAAATACATTTTGAAGAGATTATTGGTCCGTTCCGTCAATATTTAGTTTACTGAGAATTTGAAATAATTTTTCATGTTGACTTCGTCGAATGCTTTAGTGAACTCAATAAATCATAAAAATACATCATTTTGATATTCAATTGCCCTTTCTGAAAGTATTCGCAGTATGACAATTGCGTTCCTAGCTCCTCTATCCTAAATAGACACTTATTGCAGTTTAGAAATTTCTGGCCTTAACTTGTTTCTGATTCGACTCAGAACAATTCTCAACAAAATCCTTATTATGTGATTCACAAGACTGATTCTTCTATAATTTTCAGAGTCAATAGTTCCAGGAATTTTAGGCAGAGATATAAACACTGATTTCAAGAGATCGTCAGGGAATACACCAGACTCATATACGCCATTAAACACTTCAGAAAGAATGTCTATGCCCAGATCTTCTAGGGCGTGTATCAGTTCCATTGAAATTTCATCAGGTCCAGTGGCTTTACCATGATTCATGCTTTTCATTGCTTTAGTTATTTCTTCTTTGGCAATCGGTGGGCCAGAATTAGGGTGTTTAATATCTGGGGGTTCCCCTCTACTATCTTCAGTAAAAGCTGCTCTTATATACTGAATCCAGCTCTCACATACTTTCTTGATCTGTTATGCATCCTGCAGAGGAGGTTTCCTTAATCCCAGTAATTTCCTTTTTTTGTGCATATCTTTGCTGTTGATAATTTAGCCTTCTACTTGATTGCATTTTTGATTCAGCGATTCTTCCTTTGCAATATTGCACAATTGTCTGGTCTGTGACATTGATTCTATGTTCATAAGTTGACGGTGGGTACAGGAATGTCTGGACATATGAGACTGACATTGATTGTCTGTCCATAAAGTGAGGTTAAGCACAGGAGTGTCTGGACATATGAGACTGACATTGATTGTCTGTCCATAAAGTGAGGTTATGCACAGGAGTGTCTGGACTTATGAGACTGACATTGATTGTCTGTCCATAAAGTGAGGTTAAGCACAGGAGTGTCTGGACATCTGAGACTGACATTCATTGTCTGTCCATAAAGTGAGGTTAAGCACAGGAGTGTCTGGACATATGAGACTGACATTGATTGTCTGTCCATAAAGTGAGGTTAAGCACAGGAGTGTCTGGACATATGAGACTGCCATTGATTGTCTGCCCATAAAGTGAGGTTAAGCACAGGAGTGTCTGGACATATGAGACTGCCATTGATTGTCTGCCCATAAAGTGAGGTTAAGCACAGGAGTGTCTGGACATATGGGACTGACATTGATTGTCTGTCCATACAGTGAGGTTAAGCACAGGAGAGTCTGGACATATGAGACTGACATTGATTGTCTGCCCATACAGTGAGGTTAAGCACAGGAGTGTCTGGACATATGAGACTGACATTGATTGTCTGTCCATAAAGTGAGGTTAAGCACAGGAGTGTCTGGACATATGAGACTGACATTAATCGCATGTCCATAAAGTGAGGTTAAGCACAGGAGTGTCTGGACATATGAGACTGACATTGATTGTCTGACAATAAAGTGAGGTTAAGCACAGGAGTGTCTGGACATATGAGACTGACATTGATTGTCTGTCCATACAGTGAGGTTAAGCACAGGAGTGTCTGGACATATGAGACTGACATTGATTGTCTGTCCATAAAGTGAGGTTAAGCACAGGAGTGTCTGGACATATGGAGACTGACATTGATTGTCTGTCCATAAAGTGAGGTTAATCACAGGAGTGTCTGGACATATGAGACTGCCATTGATTGTCTGTCCATAAAGTGAGGTTAAGCACAGGAGTGTCTGGACATATGAGACTGACATTGATTGTCTGCCCATACAGTGAGGTTAAGCACAGGAGTGTCTGGACATTTGAGACTGCCATTGATTGTCTGTCCATAAAGTGAGGTTAATCACAGGAGTGTCTGGACGTATGAGACTGACATTGATTGTCTGTCCATACAGTGAGGTTAAGCACAGGAGTGTCTGGACATATGAGACTGACATTGATTTTCTGCCCATAAAGTGAGGTTAAGCACAGGAGTGTCTGGACATATGAGACTGACATTGATTGTCTGCCCATACAGTGAGGTTAAGCACAGGAGTGTCTGGACATATGAGACTGACATTGACTGTCTGTCCATAAAGTGAGGTTAAGCACAGGAGTGTCTGGACATATGAGACTGACATTAATTGTCTGCCCATAAAGTGAGGTTAAGCACAGGAGTGTCTGGACATATGAGACTGCCATTGATTGTCTGCATATAAAGTGAGGTTAAGCACAGGAGTGTCTGGACATATGAGACTGACATTGATTGTCTGCCTATACAGTGAGGTTAAGCACAGGAGTGTCTGGACATATGAGACTGACATTGATTGTCTGTCCATAAAGTGAGGTTAAGCACAGGAGTGTCTGGACATATGAGACTGACATTGATTGTCTGCCCATAAAGTGAGGTTAAGCACAGGAGTGTCTGGACATATGAGACTGACATTGATTGACTGCCCATACAGTGAGGTTAAGCACAGGAGTGTCTGGACATATGAGACTGACATTGATTGTCTGTCCATAAAGTGAGATTAAGCACAGGAATGTCTGGACATCTGAGACTGACATTGATTGTCTGTCCATAAAGTGAGGTTAAGCACAGGAGTGTCTGGACATATGAGACTGACATTGATTGTCTGTCCATAAAGTGAGGTTAAGCACAGGAGTGTCTGGACATATGAGACTGACATTGATTGTCTGCCCATAAAGTGAGGTTAAGCACAGGAGTGTCTGGACATATGAGACTGACATTGATTGTCTGCCCATACAGTGAGGTTAAGCACAGGAGTGTCTGGACATATGAGACTGACATTGATTGT
The DNA here is from genome assembly GCF_048418815.1 of Hemitrygon akajei. Lineage (NCBI taxonomy): Eukaryota > Metazoa > Chordata > Chondrichthyes > Myliobatiformes > Dasyatidae > Hemitrygon > Hemitrygon akajei. The sequence continues at coordinate 325,042 of NW_027331965.1, forward strand.
CTGTCCATAAAGTGAGGTTAAGCACAGGTGTGTCTGGACATCTGAGACTGACATTGATTGTCTGTCCATAAAGTGAGGTTAAGCACAGGAGTGTCTGGACATATGAGACTGACATTGATTGTCTGCCCATACAGTGAGGTTAAGCACAGGAGTGTCTGGACATCTGAGACTGACATTGATTGTCTGTCCATAAAGTGAGGTTAAGCACAGGAGTGTCTGGACATATGAGACTGACATTGATTGTCTGTCCATAAAGTGAGGTTAAGCACAGGAGTGTCTGGACATATGAGACTGACATTGATTGTCTGTCCATAAAGTGAGGTTAAGCACAGGAGTGTCTGGACATATGAGACTGACATTGATTGTCTGTCCATACAGTGAGGTTAAGCACAGGAGTGTCTGGACATATGAGACTGACATTGATTGTCTGTCCATAAAGTGAGGTTAAGCACAGGAGTGTCTGGACATATGAGACTGACATTGATTGTCTGCCCATACAGTGAGGTTAAGCACAGGAGTGTCTGGACATCTGAGACTGACATTGATTGTCTGTCCATAAAGTGAGGTTAAGCACAGGAGTGTCTGGACATATGAGACTGACATTGATTGTCTGTCCATAAAGTGAGGTTAAGCACAGGAGTGTCTGGACATATGAGACTGACATTGATTGTCTGTCCATAAAGTGAGGTTAAGCACAGGAGTGTCTGGACATATGAGACTGACATTGATTGTCTGTCCATACAGTGAGGTTAAGCACAGGAGTGTCTGGACATATGAGACTGACATTGATTGTCTGTCCATAAAGTGAGGTTAAGCACAGGAGTGTCTGGACATGTGAGACTGACATTGATTGTCTGTCCATAAAGTGAGGTTAAGCACAGGAGTGTCTGGACATATGAGACTGACATTGATTGTCTGTCCATAAAGTGAGGTTAAGCACAGGAGTGTCTGGACATATGAGACTGACATTGATTCTTCTTCTGCATGTGACTTGCGCCTTACATGCCTGGCCGATCATGACTCTCCGCATCCAATGATCCCTCACAGCTTCGATGATACCTCGCACACTTAGATCTGTTCATTCTTTCACAGCGTCCATATATTTTCCTCTTTGCCTTCCTCTGTCACGTTTCCCAGGCATACGGCCTTGCAATGTAAGACATTCTATTTCTCGCTTTCTAATGACATGGCCCAGGAATTTAAGTTCCCTCTCATGTAATATTCTCATTAAAGATCTTTTTGTTTGGGCATGCTGGAGTACTATCTCATTAATTACCCCATCTCTAGATGATATTTTCAGAATTCTTGTGAGAAACCACATTTCTGCTGCTTCTAAGTTTCTTTGGATTTCTGATGTTATTGTCCATGTTTCGGAAGCATACGGCAAGATTGACCAGATGTAGCATTTTAGTAGCCTAAGCCTTGTTGTCACAGAAATGTGTCTGTTGGGAAAAATAGATTTTATTTTTTGGAAGTTGTTTTTGGCAATGGCAATTCTTCTTTTTATTTCTACTTTACTTCCAGCATCTTGTGATATAAAGCTACCATGGTAATTACAGCTGGTCTTTTGTTGAATCTCTTTTGTTACTGATGGACAATTGGCACTTGGGAGAATTCTGCTCTTTTGATGTTAAGATATATTTGGATTTTTTTTTACAATTGATGGTCAGACCAAAATCTGCACTTGTTTGTACTACTTTATCTCGGAGGATTTGTAGGCCTTCTGCAGCACTTGCTATTCGGGTGGTATCATCTGCATATCTCATATTGTTGATGTTAACACCTCCAATTTCCATCCCATTTAGGTCTTCTATTTCTTTGAAAATCATTTCAGTTTAGATGTTATATAATTTCAGTGAGGCAACGCATCTCTGCCTAAATCCTGTTTGAATTTTAGTCCAAATGCTTATTAAATCATCAATTCTTACCTCCACCGTTTGATTCCAAAATACATTTTGAAGAGATTATTGGTCCGTTCCGTCAATATTTAGTTTACTGAGAATTTGAAATAATTTTTCATGTTGACTTCGTCGAATGCTTTAGTGAACTCAATAAATCATAAAAATACATCATTTTGATATTCAATTGCCCTTTCTGAAAGTATTCGTAGTATGACAATTGCGTTCCTAGCTCCTCTATCCTAAATAGACCCTTATTGCAGTTTAGAAATTTCTGGCCTTAACTTGTTTCTGATTCGACTCAGAACAATTCTCAACAAAATCCTTATTATGTGATTCACAAGACTGATTCTTCTATAATTTTCAGAGTCAATAGTTCCAGGAATTTTAGGCAGAGTTATAAACACTGATTTCAAGAGATCGTCAGGGAATACACCAGACTCATATACGCCATTAAACACTTCAGAAAGAATGTCTATGCCCAGATCTTCTAGGGCGTGTATCAGTTCCATTGAAATTTCATCAGGTCCAGTGGCTTTACCATGATTCATGCTTTTCATTGCTTTAGTTATTTCTTCTTTGGCAATCGGTGGGCCAGAATTAGGGTGTTTAATATCTGGGGGTTCCCCTCTACTATCTTCAGTAAAAGCTGCTCTTATATACTGAATCCAGCTCTCACATACTTTCTTGATCTGTTATGCATCCTGCAGAGGAGGTTTCCTTAATCCCAGTAATTTCCTTTTTTTGTGCATATCTTTGCTGTTGTTAATTTAGCCTTCTACTTGATTGCATTTTTGATTCAGCGATTCTTCCTTTGCAATATTGCACAATTGTCTGGTCTGTGACATTGATTCTATGTTCATAAGTTGACGGTGGGTACAGGAATGTCTGGACATATGAGACTGACATTGATTGTCTGTCCATAAAGTGAGGTTAAGCACAGGAGTGTCTGGACATATGAGACTGACATTAATTGTCTGTCCATAAAGTGAGGTTAAGCACAGGAGTGTCTGGACATATGAGACTGACATTGATTGTCTGTCCATAAAGTGAGGTTAAGCACAGGAGTGTCTGGACATATGAGACTGACATTGATTGTCTGTCCATAAAGTGAGGTTAAGCACAGGAGTGTCTGGACATATGAGACTGACATTGATTGTCTGTCCATACAGTGAGGTTAAGCACAGGAGTGTCTGGACATATGAGACTGACATTGATTGTCTGTCCATAAAGTGAGGTTAAGCACAGGAGTGTCTGGACATATGGGACTGACATTGATTCTTCTTCTGCATGTGACTTGCGCCTTACATGCCTGGCCGATCATGACTCTCCACATCCAATGATCCCTCACAGCGTCGATGATACCTCGCACACTTAGATCTGTTCATTCTTTCACAGTGTCCATATATTTTATTCTTTGCCTTCCTCTGTCACGTTTCCCAGGCATACGGCCTTGCAATGTAAGACATTCTATTTCTCCCTTTCTAATGACATGGCCCAGGAATTTAAGTTTCCTCTCAGGTAATATTCTCATTAAAGATCTTTTTGTCTGGGCATGTTGGAGTACTGTCTCATTAGTTACCCCATCTCTAGATGATATTTTCAGAATTCTTCTGAGAAACCACATTTCTGCTGCTTCTACGTTTCTTTGGAGTTCTGGTGTTATCGTCCATGTTTCGGAAGCATACAGCAAGATTGACCAGATGTAGCATTTTAGTAGCCTAAGCCTTGTTGTCACGGAAATGTGTCTGTTGGGAAAAATAGATTTCATTTTTTGGAAGTTGTTTTTGGCAATGGCAATTCTTCTTTTTATTTCTACTTTACTTCCAGCATCTTGTGATATAAAGCTACCATGGTAATTACAGCTGGTCTTTTGTTGAATCTCTTTTGTTACCGATGGACAATTGGCACTTGGGAGAATTCTGCTCTTCTGATGTGACGATATATTTGGATTTTTTTTTACAATTGATGGTCAGACCAAAATCTGCATTTGTTTGTACTACTTTATCTCGGAGGATTTGTAGGCCTTCTGCAGCACTTGCTATTCGGGTGGTATCATCTGCATATCTCATATTGTTGATGTTAACACCTCCAATTTCCATCCCATTTAGGTCTTCTATTTCTTTGAAAATCATTTCAGTTTAGATGTTATATAATTTCAGTGAGGCAACGCATCTCTGCCTAAATCCTGTTTGAATTTTAGTCCAAATGCTTATTAAATCATCAATTCTTACCTCCACCGTTTGATTCCAAAATACATTTTGAAGAGATTATTGGTCCGTTCCGTCAATATTTAGTTTACTGAGAATTTGAAATAATTTTTCATGTTGACTTCGTCGAATGCTTTAGTGAACTCAATAAATCATAAAAATACATCATTTTGATATTCAATTGCCCTTTCTGAAAGTATTCGCAGTATGACAATTGCGTTCCTAGCTCCTCTATCCTAAATAGACACTTATTGCAGTTTAGAAATTTCTGGCCTTAACTTGTTTCTGATTCGACTCAGAACAATTCTCAACAAAATCCTTATTATGTGATTCACAAGACTGATTCTTCTATAATTTTCAGAGTCAATAGTTCCAGGAATTTTAGGCAGAGATATAAACACTGATTTCAAGAGATCGTCAGGGAATACACCAGACTCATATACGCCATTAAACACTTCAGAAAGAATGTCTATGCCCAGATCTTCTAGGGCGTGTATCAGTTCCATTGAAATTTCATCAGGTCCAGTGGCTTTACCATGATTCATGCTTTTCATTGCTTTAGTTATTTCTTCTTTGGCAATCGGTGGGCCAGAATTAGGGTGTTTAATATCTGGGGGTTCCCCTCTACTATCTTCAGTAAAAGCTGCTCTTATATACTGAATCCAGCTCTCACATACTTTCTTGATCTGTTATGCATCCTGCAGAGGAGGTTTCCTTAATCCCAGTAATTTCCTTTTTTTGTGCATATCTTTGCTGTTGATAATTTAGCCTTCTACTTGATTGCATTTTTGATTCAGCGATTCTTCCTTTGCAATATTGCACAATTGTCTGGTCTGTGACATTGATTCTATGTTCATAAGTTGACGGTGGGTACAGGAATGTCTGGACATATGAGACTGACATTGATTGTCTGTCCATAAAGTGAGGTTAAGCACAGGAGTGTCTGGACATATGAGACTGACATTGATTGTCTGTCCATAAAGTGAGGTTATGCACAGGAGTGTCTGGACTTATGAGACTGACATTGATTGTCTGTCCATAAAGTGAGGTTAAGCACAGGAGTGTCTGGACATCTGAGACTGACATTCATTGTCTGTCCATAAAGTGAGGTTAAGCACAGGAGTGTCTGGACATATGAGACTGACATTGATTGTCTGTCCATAAAGTGAGGTTAAGCACAGGAGTGTCTGGACATATGAGACTGCCATTGATTGTCTGCCCATAAAGTGAGGTTAAGCACAGGAGTGTCTGGACATATGAGACTGCCATTGATTGTCTGCCCATAAAGTGAGGTTAAGCACAGGAGTGTCTGGACATATGGGACTGACATTGATTGTCTGTCCATACAGTGAGGTTAAGCACAGGAGAGTCTGGACATATGAGACTGACATTGATTGTCTGCCCATACAGTGAGGTTAAGCACAGGAGTGTCTGGACATATGAGACTGACATTGATTGTCTGTCCATAAAGTGAGGTTAAGCACAGGAGTGTCTGGACATATGAGACTGACATTAATCGCATGTCCATAAAGTGAGGTTAAGCACAGGAGTGTCTGGACATATGAGACTGACATTGATTGTCTGACAATAAAGTGAGGTTAAGCACAGGAGTGTCTGGACATATGAGACTGACATTGATTGTCTGTCCATACAGTGAGGTTAAGCACAGGAGTGTCTGGACATATGAGACTGACATTGATTGTCTGTCCATAAAGTGAGGTTAAGCACAGGAGTGTCTGGACATATGGAGACTGACATTGATTGTCTGTCCATAAAGTGAGGTTAATCACAGGAGTGTCTGGACATATGAGACTGCCATTGATTGTCTGTCCATAAAGTGAGGTTAAGCACAGGAGTGTCTGGACATATGAGACTGACATTGATTGTCTGCCCATACAGTGAGGTTAAGCACAGGAGTGTCTGGACATTTGAGACTGCCATTGATTGTCTGTCCATAAAGTGAGGTTAATCACAGGAGTGTCTGGACGTATGAGACTGACATTGATTGTCTGTCCATACAGTGAGGTTAAGCACAGGAGTGTCTGGACATATGAGACTGACATTGATTTTCTGCCCATAAAGTGAGGTTAAGCACAGGAGTGTCTGGACATATGAGACTGACATTGATTGTCTGCCCATACAGTGAGGTTAAGCACAGGAGTGTCTGGACATATGAGACTGACATTGACTGTCTGTCCATAAAGTGAGGTTAAGCACAGGAGTGTCTGGACATATGAGACTGACATTAATTGTCTGCCCATAAAGTGAGGTTAAGCACAGGAGTGTCTGGACATATGAGACTGCCATTGATTGTCTGCATATAAAGTGAGGTTAAGCACAGGAGTGTCTGGACATATGAGACTGACATTGATTGTCTGCCTATACAGTGAGGTTAAGCACAGGAGTGTCTGGACATATGAGACTGACATTGATTGTCTGTCCATAAAGTGAGGTTAAGCACAGGAGTGTCTGGACATATGAGACTGACATTGATTGTCTGCCCATAAAGTGAGGTTAAGCACAGGAGTGTCTGGACATATGAGACTGACATTGATTGACTGCCCATACAGTGAGGTTAAGCACAGGAGTGTCTGGACATATGAGACTGACATTGATTGTCTGTCCATAAAGTGAGATTAAGCACAGGAATGTCTGGACATCTGAGACTGACATTGATTGTCTGTCCATAAAGTGAGGTTAAGCACAGGAGTGTCTGGACATATGAGACTGACATTGATTGTCTGTCCATAAAGTGAGGTTAAGCACAGGAGTGTCTGGACATATGAGACTGACATTGATTGTCTGCCCATAAAGTGAGGTTAAGCACAGGAGTGTCTGGACATATGAGACTGACATTGATTGTCTGCCCATACAGTGAGGTTAAGCACAGGAGTGTCTGGACATATGAGACTGACATTGATTGTCTGTCCATAAAGTGAGGTTAAGCACAGGTGTGTCTGGACATCTGAGACTGACATTGATTGTCTGTCCATAAAGTGAGGTTAAGCACAGGAGTGTCTGGACATATGAGACTGACATTGATTGTCTGCCCATACAGTGAGGTTAAGCACAGGAGTGTCTGGACATCTGAGACTGACATTGATTGTCTGTCCATAAAGTGAGGTTAAGCACAGGAGTGTCTGGACATATGAGACTGACATTGATTGTCTGTCCATAAAGTGAGGTTAAGCACAGGAGTGTCTGGACATATGAGACTGACATTGATTGTCTGTCCATACAGTGAGGTTAAGCACAGGAGTGTCTGGACATGTGAGACTGACATTGATTGTCTGTCCATAAAGTGAGGTTAAGCACAGGAGTGTCTGGACATATGAGACTGACATTGATTGTCTGTCCATAAAGTGAGGTTAAGCACAGGAGTGTCTGGACATATGAGACTGACATTGATTCTTCTTCTGCATGTGACTTGCGCCTTACATGCCTGGCCGATCATGACTCTCCGCATCCAATGATCCCTCACAGCTTCGATGATACCTCGCACACTTAGATCTGTTCATTCTTTCACAGCGTCCATATATTTTCCTCTTTGCCTTCCTCTGTCACGTTTCCCAGGCATACGGCCTTGCAATGTAAGACATTCTATTTCTCGCTTTCTAATGACATGGCCCAGGAATTTAAGTTCCCTCTCATGTAATATTCTCATTAAAGATCTTTTTGTTTGGGCATGCTGGAGTACTATCTCATTAATTACCCCATCTCTAGATGATATTTTCAGAATTCTTGTGAGAAACCACATTTCTGCTGCTTCTAAGTTTCTTTGGATTTCTGATGTTATTGTCCATGTTTCGGAAGCATACGGCAAGATTGACCAGATGTAGCATTTTAGTAGCCTAAGCCTTGTTGTCACAGAAATGTGTCTGTTGGGAAAAATAGATTTTATTTTTTGGAAGTTGTTTTTGGCAATGGCAATTCTTCTTTTTATTTCTACTTTACTTCCAGCATCTTGTGATATAAAGCTACCATGGTAATTACAGCTGGTCTTTTGTTGAATCTCTTTTGTTACTGATGGACAATTGGCACTTGGGAGAATTCTGCTCTTTTGATGTTAAGATATATTTGGATTTTTTTTTACAATTGATGGTCAGACCAAAATCTGCACTTGTTTGTACTACTTTATCTCGGAGGATTTGTAGGCCTTCTGCAGCACTTGCTATTCGGGTGGTATCATCTGCATATCTCATATTGTTGATGTTAACACCTCCAATTTCCATCCCATTTAGGTCTTCTATTTCTTTGAAAATCATTTCAGTTTAGATGTTATATAATTTCAGTGAGGCAACGCATCTCTGCCTAAATCCTGTTTGAATTTTAGTCCAAATGCTTATTAAATCATCAATTCTTACCTCCACCGTTTGATTCCAAAATACATTTTGAAGAGATTATTGGTCCGTTCCGTCAATATTTAGTTTACTGAGAATTTGAAATAATTTTTCATGTTGACTTCGTCGAATGCTTTAGTGAACTCAATAAATCATAAAAATACATCATTTTGATATTCAATTGCCCTTTCTGAAAGTATTCGTAGTATGACAATTGCGTTCCTAGCTCCTCTATCCTAAATAGACCCTTATTGCAGTTTAGAAATTTCTGGCCTTAACTTGTTTCTGATTCGACTCAGAACAATTCTCAACAAAATCCTTATTATGTGATTCACAAGACTGATTCTTCTATAATTTTCAGAGTCAATAGTTCCAGGAATTTTAGGCAGAGTTATAAACACTGATTTCAAGAGATCGTCAGGGAATACACCAGACTCATATACGCCATTAAACACTTCAGAAAGAATGTCTATGCCCAGATCTTCTAGGGCGTGTATCAGTTCCATTGAAATTTCATCAGGTCCAGTGGCTTTACCATGATTCATGCTTTTCATTGCTTTAGTTATTTCTTCTTTGGCAATCGGTGGGCCAGAATTAGGGTGTTTAATATCTGGGGGTTCCCCTCTACTATCTTCAGTAAAAGCTGCTCTTATATACTGAATCCAGCTCTCACATACTTTCTTGATCTGTTATGCATCCTGCAGAGGAGGTTTCCTTAATTCCAGTAATTTCCTTTTTTTGTGCATATCTTTGCTGTTGTTAATTTAGCCTTCTACTTGATTGCATTTTTGATTCAGCGATTCTTCCTTTGCAATATTGCACAATTGTCTGGTCTGTGACATTGATTCTATGTTCATAAGTTGACGGTGGGTACAGGAATGTCTGGACATATGAGACTGACATTGATTGTCTGTCCATAAAGTGAGGTTAAGCACAGGAGTGTCTGGACATATGAGACTGACATTAATTGTCTGTCCATAAAGTGAGGTTAAGCACAGGAGTGTCTGGACATATGAGACTGACATTGATTGTCTGTCCATAAAGTGAGGTTAAGCACAGGAGTGTCTGGACATATGAGACTGACATTGATTGTCTGTCCATAAAGTGAGGTTAAGCACAGGAGTGTCTGGACATATGAGACTGACATTGATTGTCTGTCCATACAGTGAGGTTAAGCACAGGAGTGTCTGGACATATGAGACTGACATTGATTGTCTGTCCATAAAGTGAGGTTAAGCACAGGAGTGTCTGGACATGTGAGACTGACATTGATTGTCTGTCCATAAAGTGAGGTTAAGCACAGGAGTGTCTGGACATATGAGACTGACATTGATTCTTCTTCTGCATGTGACTTGCGCCTTACATGCCTGGCCGATCATGACTCTCCACATCCAATGATCCCTCACAGCGTCGATGATACCTCGCACACTTAGATCTGTTAATTCTTTCACAGTGTCCATATATTTTCTTCTTTGCCTTCCTCTGTCACGTTTCCCAGGCATACGGCCTTGCAATGTAAGGCATTCTATTTCTCGCTTTCTAATGACATGGCCCAGGAATTTAAGTTCCCTCTCATGTAATATTCTCATTAAAGATCTTTTTGTTTGGGCATGCTGGAGTACTATCTCATTAATTACCCCATCTCTAGATGATATTTTCAGAATTCTTGTGAGAAACCACATTTCTGCTGCTTCTAAGTTTCTTTGGATTTCTGATGTTATCGTCCATGTTTCGGAAGCATACGGCAAGATTGACCAGATGTAGCATTTTAGTAGCCTAAGCCTTGTTGTCACAGAAATGTGTCTGTTGGGAAAAATAGATTTTATTTTTTGGAAGTTGTTTTTGGCAATGGCAATTCTTCTTTTTATTTCTACTTTACTTCCAGCATCTTGTGATATAAAGCTACCATGGTAATTACAGCTGGTCTTTTGTTCAATCTCTTTTGTTACCGATGGACAATTGGCACTTGGGAGAATTCTGCTCTTTTGATGTTATGATATATTTGGATTTTTTTTTTTTACAATTGATGGTCAGACTAAAATCTGCACTTGTTTGTGCTACTTTGTCTCTGAGGATTTGTAGGCCTTCTGCAGCACTTGCTATTCGGGTGGTATCATCTGCATATCTCATATTGTTGATGTTAACACCTCCAATTTCCATCCCATTTAGGTCTTCTATTTCTTTGAAAATAATTTCAGTATAGATATTAAATAATTTCAGTGAGGCAACACATCTCTGTCTAACTCCTGTTTGAATTTTAGTCCAAATGCTTATTAAATCATCAATTTTTACCTCCACCATTTGATTCCAATATACATTTTGAAGAGATTATTGGTCCGTTCCGTCAATGATTAGTCTAGTGGGAATCTCATCCTGCATCTGTCGAAGGTGAAAACGCCAAGTTCACTCAACCTATGCTCATAAGGCTTGCTCCCCAATCCTGAAAAATCCTTATGAATCTCATCTGCAAACTTTGTATAGTTTCCACATCCTTTCAGTACTGAGGGGATCAGAACTGAATCCAGTACTCCAAGTTGGGTCTGACCAGGATCCTAAATAGCTGTAACTTTACCTCTTGACTCTTGAACTCATCCCATGGTTGATGAAGGCCAATACACCATACGCCTTCTTAACCACAGAGTCAACCTGCGCAGCTGCATTGAGTGTCCTATGGACTCGGACCCCAAGATCCCACTGATCCTCCACACTGCCAAGAGTCTTACCATTAATACGACATTCTGCCATGATATTTGACGTACCAAAATGAACCACCTCACAATTATCTGGGTTGAACGCCCTCTGCCACTTCTCAGCACAGTTTTCCATCCTATCAATGTCCCGCTGTAACCTCGACATCCCTGCACACTATCCACAACACCCCCAGCCTTTGTGTCATCAGTAAATTTACTTTTTTGTAATTTATTTTTTTATTGGTTCATCATCAAACAAACATTTCCATAAGATATACTTCAGATATTGTACATACATATCACATAATCATATTTGCCACAAATATAATCTCTCTCATGATTCTGCCTTCTTCAACTACACATAGTGCTTTCCCCTTACACTCCTTCTCTACCTTTCCTGCCTCACCCCATCCTGCTTCCCCTCCCCCACCCCTTGATCTTTCCCCTTACCGGGTTTTCACCTGGCACCGAAAATCCTTCTCCTTCCCACCCTTCCCCCTACTTTATAGAACATAGAATAGTACAGCACATTACAGGCCCTTCGGCCCACAATGTTGTTCCGACCCTCAAACCCTGCCTGTGATATAACCTCCCACATTAAATTCCTCCATATACCTGTCTAACAGTCTCTTAAACTTGACTAGTGTATCTGCCTCCACCACTGACAGACAGTGCATTCCACGCAACAACCACTCTCTGAGTGAAACACCTTCCTCTAATATCCTCCTTGAACTTCACTCCCCTTACCTTAAAGCCATGTCCTCTTGTACTGAGCAGTGGTGCCCTGGAGAAGAGGCGCTGGCTGTCCACTCTGTCTATTCCTCTTAATATCTTGTACACCTCTATCATGTCTCCTCTCATCCTCCTTCTCTCCAGAGTAAAGCCCTAGCTCCCTTAATCTCTGATCGAAATCCATACTCTCTAAACCAGGCAGCATCCTGGTAAATCTCTGTACCCTTTCCAATGCTTCCACATCCTTCCTATAGTGAGGCGACCAGAACTGGACACAGTACTCCAAGTGTGGCCTAACTCGAGTTTTATAGAACTGCATCATTACATCGCGTCTATTAAACCTTGTCCCTCGACTTATGAATCCTAACACCCCAAAAGCTTTCTTAACTACCCTATCTACCTGTGAGGCAACATTCAGGGGTCTGTGGACATATACCCCCAGACCCCTCTGCTCCTCTACACTACCAAGTATCCTGCCATTTACTTTGTACTCTGCCTTGGAGTTTGTCCATCCAAAGTGTACCACCTCACACTTCTCCGGGTTCAACTCCATCTGCCACTTCTCAGCCCACTTCTGCATCCTGTCATTGTCTCTCCCCAATCGTTGACAACCCTGTACACTATCTACAACACCACCAACCTTTGTGTCGTCTGCAAACTTGCCAACCCACCCTTCTGCCCTCACATCCAGGTCGTTAATAAAAATCACGAAAAGTAGGGGTCCCAGAACCGATCCTTGTGGGACACCACTAGTCACAAGCCTCCAATCTGAATGTACTCCCTCCACCACAACCCTCTGCCTTCTGCAGGCAAGCCAATTCTGAATCCACCTGGCCAAACTTCCCTGGATCCCATGCCTTCTGACTTTCTGAATAAGCCTACCATGTGGAACCTTGTCAAATGCCTTACTAAAATCCATGTAGATCACATCCAGTGCACGACCCTCATCTATATGCCTGCTCACCTCCTCAAATAACCCTATCGGGCTTGGTAGGCACGATCTGCCCTTCACAAAGCCATGCTGATTATACCTGGTCAGACCATGATTCTCTAAATACCCATAGATCCTATCTCTAAGAATCTTTTCCAACAGCTTTCCCACCACAGACTGTAGTGTCCCTGCCCCCTCCCTCTCAGTCCTGCCGAAGGGTCTCGGTCTGAAACGTTGACAGTTCGTGTCCACGGAAGCTGCCCGACCTGCTGATTTCCTCCAGCATGTTGTACGTGTTCCTTTGACCCCAGCATCTGAGAGTATTTGGTGTAAAACCCCCCTCCCCATACTAACACGGGTTATACTGACCAAAGAATATACTGCCGGAGGAACACAGTGGGTCGGGCAGCGGCTGTGGAAGGAAATGGACCGTCAACATTTCGGGCCGAGACCCTCCCTCTGGACTGAGAGTGGACAGGAAATATTCAGAGAAAAGCGGTGAGGGGTAGGGATGGGGCAAGAGCTGGGGAGAGAGAGGTGGATCCAGGTGAGGGGGGAGGTGGCAAGGTGGAAATAGTGACATGGGTGGAAGGTGAGTTGTGGGGGTAACACAGGGCTGCAGAAATAGAATTTAATTCTATGGAGGATTATAAGAAGTTGGACAGTGTTTGCTTTAGAGATTCGCCAGACTGATTCCTGGAGGACGATGAAGTCTCAGTGATCATCTTCACATAAATCAGAGGCCGGCAGATGTATGGAGACCGAAGGGATCGAGGAAATGAGGATCGGGGAGAAACATGTGGGCTGAGATGGGAGAGCAGCCGCCATCTTGTTGATGGTTGGAGGGGCAGAATAGCCTCCTACTGCTGTTTCTCACTTGATGTTACAGGGTTCCTGTTCAGTGAGGCTCCGGAGGATTGTGAATAGAAATTATTGTTTATAAACATACAAGTGATTTCAATGAAACCCGCGCAATTCCTGTTCGGGTGGGCATTGTGTATCGGACCGGGATGGAATCGAACCCGCAAAGCTCCAGGAACCGGGAGGCGGAGCGATGGGGACGGGAAAGATACAGAGGGGAAAATTAAAAATGTAGCTGGTGTAAGTATGGAATAAGGTTTAAAATGCGGCAGGTAGGTCGGGGAGTGTGTGAGGGGCGAGGAGCAGGGTCCCGGTTCAGGAGGGAGTCCCTCCACCCGTCACGTGATCCAGCGTCTGGCTCCCATTTCAAACACAGATCCGCAGCATCTGAGGTTCTCGCTTCCGAGGCCCCGCCCCCGCTCTCACAGTCTCCGGATGGGCGGTGCTTTTCTTTCCGTCCTCTGTCGAAGCGGGTTGTCGGCGGGGAGTGGTGTACCGATCGCTCTTTGCGGGACAAATTAATCAAGTTCTCATCGGTGAGCATTGAGGCCGGTCATTAGGGGTGAACGTGACCGACAATGTCCCATCGGTGAGTACTGAAGCCGATTCGCGGGAGGGGGGTGGTTGAGGGTACCTGATGTCGGGCAGAGAGTCCCGTTAACTTCCTCCAACTGGCGGCCTCGTCCCGCTTCCTGGATCCAACCTGTCGTGGTCGGTCCGGGTTATGGGACCTTCACGCCGGACCGCCTGAGATGAGCCGCCGCTCAGCCCCTGGTGTTCTGCTCCCAGGAGCGGGATGAGGTGGTGATGCCGAGATTAAACACACGCATTAAGATGTACCTGGGGAACTTTACCTCCATCACCCGGCCCGGTAGCGGATCCAGACTTCACCTGGATCGATATTTGTTTTAAATGCTTCCATAACACCGGAAGCGGCCGTTCGGCCCGTTGTGTGCTTGCAGACAGCGAGGGTTAAACAGAGTGATCTCACCCTCGGGACACTGCTTCACGTGTATGAGTAGATGCATCTTTCCCCCGTTCAGACAGAGGTTTATTTGAACGGGGCGGGGTAAAAGCGGCCATTTCAATTTTAGTTTCAGCGTTACAAAATGGCTGCAGTGTTCGTCTTTGTCAAAACGACACTTGTATCACATGGTGAGTTTGCTATTTCCTTTTTCGGTTATTTTCAGTGAGTCACTTCCTCTGTTTCCATGGTAACAGCCCGTCAGAGCTGCAGCGAGTGTTTCACTGGTTCTGTGGTCACGGCCTCTCAGCGCAGAGACAGCGGCCTCAGGGGCAAATGCACAGAGCGATAGTGGGGGAAAGGATGCTGTGAGCATTGACTGTATGGGCTGTGTTACACCAGGGTCAGAATGAACTGACAACTGACACATTGGTTGGGGTGGGGTGGCATTGACAGTCACGGGTGGCAATCAGTTACTATCTGTGCATTAAAATGAAGAGGGAGGAAATACTACAGTTGCAGGAAATTTAAAGTGAGGAGGAGAAAAATACTGGAGACGCTCAGCAGATCTCGGACAGTTTTCCACCATTTCACCTTTCAGAGATGTAGTTTGATGTACTGAGTTCCCAGCATTTTCTACTTTGTAATTTTACATTTTGTTTCTGCTGCACTGCGGGAAACATAGCAGCCAGCTGTGCTGGGCAAGATCCCACACAGCAGGAAAATTGTGATCAAATGTGCTCGGTTATAGCTGCTGGGGACAGGCTGAAGTGTATCCGCATCCTCTACACAGACCGGGGAATCGGTCTGAGCCCCGGCCCAGGCAGAGGGTCATTAGGTTCCAGTTCCACCCTAGTTTGTGAATCGGACATGGCAGGAACACCACGGCAAATCGCCGGCACCAAAGCGTCTGTGTATGGGTGATGATATTGGGCTGGTGATTCTGAGGATATGGAACTGGCAGTATGCGGGCTTCAGTCCAGGTTGGTAATTCCACAGCCGGGATCGGAATTTTCTCAGTCTGGAGTGAAGCTGAAGTCTCGGGAGTTTGGGCATTAGTCATGGGGAAATCACCCTCTACACTGCCCAATAGGACATCGTATCTGTCAGGTATTTTGGAGATTATTTAAGAGTTCACTAGGGAGTTGGGTGAAGTTGGGCAGTGATGTTGTTTATCTGAACTTTGGTAAAGTCTGTAAAAAATCCCGCGTGGCAGCTGATCGGGGAGGTTCGGTCAGGAAGGAGTCAAGGGGAGCTGGCGAGGAGGATTCACTCCGGGCTCGAGAACAAGAAGCAGAGGGAGATGATTGAAGATGGTTTTAGCGAATGGAGCCCTGTGACGAGTGGGGTGTGTGTGTCGGCGTTGAGACCTCTGTAATTCACTATTCATGCCATTGATTTGTGTATGAATCTACTTGGCTACACAGAGTATTATGTACAGTTGTGTTCACCCTACTGCCGTAAATATATTTGAAACTGGAGAGGGTGCAGAAGAGATTGCTGAAGATGTTGCTTGGACTAGAGGGCCGAGTCATAGGAAGCGTTTGGCCGAGCTGGATCTTTATTCCAGAGGAGAATGAGGGTGACATTGTCGGAGCTGATGGAATCAAGTGGGAGATTAGATAATGTGGATGGTCGTGGTATTCTCCCCAGTGTTCAAGATACAAAATTGTTTTATGTCACTCCAGTACACAAGTGTGAAGGAGAACGAAATAATTGTTACTCTGAATCCAAAGCAAGACAGAAAAAAAAATGATGGAGACCACAATAATAGACAAAACACGATAAATAAAGTATGATCGTTTTAAAATATTGATTGTCTGTCCATAAAGTGAGGTTAAGCACAGGAGTGTCTGGACATATGAGACTGACATTGATTCTTCTGCATGTGACTTGCGCCTTACATGCCTGGCCGATCATGACTCTCCACATCCAATGATCCCCAACAGCGTCGATGATACCTCGCACACTTAGATCTGTTAATTCTTTCACAGTGTCCATATATTTTCTTCTTTGCCTTCCTCTGTCACGTTTCCCAGGCATACGGCCTTGCAATGTAAGACATTCTATTTCTCCCTTTCTAATGACATGGCCCAGGAATTTAAATTTCCTCTCATGTAATATTCTCATTAATGATCTTTTTGTCTGGGCATGTTGAAGTACTGTCTCATTAGTTACCCCATCTCTAGATGATATTTTCAGAATTCTTCTGAGAAACCACATTTCTGCTGCTTGTAAGTTTCTTTGGAGTTCTGGTGTTATCGTCCATGTTTGGGAAGCATACAGCAAGATTGACCAGATGTAGCATTTTAGTAGCCTAAGCCTTGTTGTCACAGAAATGTGTCTGTTGGGAAAAATAGATTTCATTTTTTGGAAGTTGTTTTTGGCAATGGCAATTCTTCTTTTTATTTCTACTTTACTTCCAGCATCTTGTGATATAAAGCTACCATGGTAATTACAGCCGGTCTTTTGTTCAATCTCTTTTGTTACCGATGGACAATTGGCACTTGGGAGAATTCTGCTCTTCTGATGTGACGATATATTTGGATTTTTTTTTACAATTGATGGTCAGACCAAAATCTGCATTTGTTTGTACTACTTTATCTCGGAGGATTTGTAGGCCTTCTGCAGCACTTGCTATTCGGGTGGTATCATCTGCATATCTCATATTGTTGATGTTAACACCTCCAATTTCCATCCCATTTAGGTCTTCTATTTCTTTGAAAATCATTTAAGTATAGATATTAAATAATTTCAGTGAGGCAACGCATCTCTGCCTAACTCCTGTTTGAATTTTAGTCCAAATGCTTATTAAATCATCAATTTTTACCTCCACCATTTGATTCCAAAATACATTTTGAAGACATTATTGGTCCGTTCTGTCAATGTTTAGTTTACTGAGAATTTGAAATAATTTTTCATGTTGACTTTGTCGAATGCTTTAGTGAACTCAATAAATCATAAAAATACATCATTTTGATATTCAATTGCCCTTTCTGAAAGTATTCGTAGTATGAAAATTGCGTTCCTAGCTCCTCTATCCTAAATAGACCCTTATTGCAGTTTAGAAATTTCTGGCCTTAACTTGTTTTTGATTCGACTCAGAACAATTCTCAACAAAATCCTTATTATGTGATTCACAAGACTGATTCTTCTATAACTTTCACAGTCAATAGTTCCAGGAATTTTAGGCAGAGTTATAAACACTGATTTCAAGAGATCGTCAGGGAATACACCAGACTCATATACGCCATTAAACACTTCAGAAAGAATGTCTATGCCCAGATGTTCTTGGGCGTGTATCAGTTCCATTGATATTTCATCAGGTCCGGTGGCTTTACCATGATTCATGCTTTTCATTGCTTTAGTTATTTCTTCTTTGGCAATCAGTGGGCCAGAATTAGGGTGTTTAATATCTGGGGGTTCCCCTCTACTATCTTCAGAAAAAGCTGCTCTATATACTGAATCCAGCTCTCACATACTTTATTGATCTGTTATGCATCCTGTAGAGGAGGTTTCCTTAATCCCAGTAATTTCCTTTTTTTTGTGCATATCTTTGCTGTTGTTAATATAGCCTTCTACTCGATTGCATTTTTGAATCAGCGATTCTTCCTTTGCAGTATTGCACAATTGTCTGGTCTGTGACATTGATTCTATGTTCATAAGTTGACGTTGGGTACAGGAATGTCTGGACATACGGAGAGTGACATTGATTGTCTGTCCATAAAGTGACGTTAGGCACAAGAATGTCTAGACATATGGAGACTGACATTGATTGTCTGTCCATAAAGTGGCGTTAGGCACAGGAATGTCTGGACATACGGAGATGGACATTGATTGTCTGTCCATAAAGTAACGTTAGGCACAGGAGTGTCTGGAACTGTCATGAAATATTAAACTGGTAGTGGGTGAGGTGTGGAGCGTGGGTTGGTGAGTAGAGGTGTTGATCAGGCTTACTACTTGGGGAAAATAACTGTTTTGAGCCTGATTGTCCTGGTGTGGGTGTTATAGATCCACAAATCCTTTAAGGTAGCACCAGAGTCATAAAGAGAGTTTTGGGCAGATTGACCTTCACAACGCAGGCTATTACGAAGAGGGGTTGGGATATTAATGCTAAAGTTGAAAAGGGCACCGTGATTCTACAATAGGCAGAATTGTCTGCAGTTCTGGTCAGCTACTTGGAGGAAAGTTACCGATAAGCGTGACAGAGTGCAGAGAAAATTACACGGACATTGCTGGTATTTCAGGAATTAATTATAGTGATAGTTTGAACAGGTGAAACTTTATTGCATGGAATACAAGGGAATGACGGGGTACCCTAGCAGGGTTCCAACTTTTCTAAGCCATTTGCCCCTACAATTAAAGGAAGCGTCTATGGACCCCAAGTTGGGAACCCCTGCTAGAGATACTGAAATCTATGATGCTATAAGCTGGGTGAATGCAGGGAGACATTTTCCCCTCAGGCTGGGTAAGATCATGGATTTGGGGCAAAAACTGACCCATTGAAGGGGAATCTGAGGGGGAACTACTTCACTCATTGGGTGGTGCGAATGCGGAACCATCTCCCAGCAGAAGTGAGAGATGAAGGTTCGATTGTGGTATTTGAGCGATGTTTGGTTGGGTATCTAGATGAGAGAGGTATAGAGGGCTGTGGTCTGGGTGCGGGGGGATGGGACCACACCGAATACGGCACGGACTGGATGGGCTAACAGTCCTGTGTCTGTGCTCTAAGGTCTCTGTGAATCTCAATTGAAACTTCTGCACATAATCCACATTTGTTGTGGAAGGGTCGTATCCAACAATTTGTTTTTATGTTGGACCAGCATCTGCGCTGCTGAGAGTTCTGTAGAGCTGGAACCACCATGAGATTTACCGAATGCACCTCGACAGGGTAAAAACAACCACCGGAATTTTAGTGTCACCATTACAAAATGGCTGAATGTTCAGTTCATCTTCGTCACAATGAAACTGAGAACATGTCACACTGAGTTTGTTATTTCCCCACTCGGTTATCTTTGCGAGCCACTTCCTCCGTCGCCAGGGCAACAGCTCACCAGAGCTGCAGAGAGTGTTGAACATGTTTCTCGCTCTCTGGTTGCTGACTCTCAGCGGAGAGAGAGTGGCCTCAGAGACGAGGATGCTTTGAGCATTTCCTGTCCGGGATGGAATGAAGAAAATTGCAGGGATAGTATTTATGCAATTCTGTTCTGGGTGTCAAACATCTTGCAGTCAGTGAATCGTTTCTACGTCAAAAGAACAAAACAAAATCTCCTGTACTGAGTGCTATATTTTCAATTTTATATTTAAAACATTTTGTTCCTGTTACACGACGAGGAAAGGGGCTGCTAATTGACCTGGGCTACACCGCACTCAACAATAAAATAATGAACAACTGTGCTCAATGTAACTGTGGAGACAAGTATCAGCGCCCTCTTTGTGACCCAATGCCCACGTTTCCCGGCTGATCCCCGTCCAGACAAAGGATCATCAGGCTCCAGTTCTGCCATGGGTGGGTGTGGGAGTGTACGTTTTTGAACTGGGATTAGCTGAGACACTGCCGCATATTACCGGCAGCAAAGAGCCCTGAGAGAGTTGGTGCTTGAGTTACAATCTTGGGATGGGGGCTCCAGGAATATGGAACTGGCAGTGTCTGGGCTTCGGTCTGCGTTGGTGCTTTTACAGACGCGGCTTGATGTTCCTCCTTCCGCAATGACGCAGACGTCTCCGGGGGCTGGATATTGGTAGCATGAATCTCTCATTGTGAGATGTGGGAACTCCCAGTGTGAGGTATGGGAA
This sequence comes from Hemitrygon akajei, assembly GCF_048418815.1. Taxonomy (NCBI): domain Eukaryota; kingdom Metazoa; phylum Chordata; class Chondrichthyes; order Myliobatiformes; family Dasyatidae; genus Hemitrygon; species Hemitrygon akajei. Next base: position 345,464 of record NW_027331965.1, read on the forward strand.
AGATGTGAGAGTCTCTCGGTGTGAGATGTGGGAACTCCCAGTGTGAGGTGTGGGAAAGATGTGAGAGTCTCTCGGTGTGGGCTGTGGGAACACCCAGTGTGAGGTGTGGGAAAGATGTGAGAGTCTCTCGGTGTGGGCTGTGACCCTCTGAGGTTGGACCTGGGATACCACACCTGATTTGATCCAGATAAAATGAGTCTGGGGATCAAGCTGTCCGAGTTTATGAGATGTTGAGCGAGTATTTCTCTTCTGTGCTCAGGTGTTTGGTTGTGTAGTTCCTTTGGAAGCAAAGCAGAGGACGAGTCCCCATTCCATCCCTCACAGGGAGAGGCTGTGGTTAAATACGCTGTTTTGTGTTTGCACCGGTGGAATGAGACCGGGGTTTCAGAATTCAATTCGTATATGGAAATTCCCCCTGACTGTCACCTGTCCATCTGCCAGTGGGAGTCAAAGAGAAACTCAAGATGCTGAAGATAGAACGGAACATGGAACAGTACATCGCAGGAACAGGCCTTCCCGCCACAATGGTGTGCCAAACCAGCTGAAAAGTAAATCGACACCACCCGAAATAAACTAATGACTCCCTCCTACACAATATCCATAACCTCTCAACCTTCCTCACACCCATGTGCTTATCTAAACTTTTCTTAAAAGCCCCCATTGTATTTGCTTCCACCTCCATAACAGACAGGGCAATCCAGGCATCCACATCACTCTGAGTAGAACAACTTACCCTCAGTCTGAATCAGAGTTTCCATTGACTCACTCAGGAGAAAGTTTGGTGAGTCTCATTCACTCAAACGCTAGTTCTTTAGACATTACATTTCTGTACCAAGGAAGGTAGAAAATAGCTGGAGTCAGACTGAGTAAGCCTAGAAATACCATTTATGCCTCTATCAGACTCAGTCGCAATCATTGCAGATGTCAGCATCAGCTCTGCGAAGCCACGCACATTCCCTCACATTGCTTGTCCATTTCCAACATCACCTCTGACCTTTCCTTGCTTCGTCTGTGTTACGTCACAATTATCTCAAAATGCGTGGAGAATCTCCTCCCGTCAGGAGATGCCGCTGTTGTTTCCTGCTGCAGTGATTGCAGAAATGTGGAATCACCATGAACTACAGCAACATGTCATTGACTCCTCTGTCTATTGCAAGCTGCAATGATACACTTGCCCTCGAGTATATCGGCGTGCGAGCCTCTGCTGAGAGCAAACCCCCTTGAAGCCAAATGTCCCAACATCACATTTCACTCAGTCCTAACTAGCAAATGCCAACCAATAATTTACATTTACCTACCCTGTCGTCATCAAGTGCTTTTCTACTAATAAATTGTCAGAACCTGCGAATCTGTGATTAAGCAGAATTAGGTTTTACAATGAAGTTATGTTCCTGTTTGACCCTGTGCCAAAGGCATGAAAATTAGGACCATCTCAGTGCACACTGTGGTCAGCATTGTCTCGATGGGCTGAAGGGTCAGTATCTGTGATCTGTTGCTCTGTGCCTCTATAGGAAGTATGTTCCAGATATCATTGGACAGACATACAGATATGGTTTGGGAGTTGATGCGAACTGCGGCTCTGATACAGAGAATGGCTGTACTGTCACATTTGCAAAGTAATCCAACTCTCTCTGACTCACTGTCTGCTTGTTGTGTGTAATTCAGGTCATCACCAGCAGGTGGAGCTGTCCAGCACCGGGATCAAAGTGTAAACAAGACGACGACAATCAACAACCGTCAGTCAGAATCAGAATGGCTACAGGTATGTTCACCTGGATCTTTATAACTAAACTTCTGCCCTGTTGGTGCACAATAGTTCAGATGAAGAAGCTTACACAGGCGCTAACAGGGCAGAGAAAAGTTTCATCAAGCAGTGTTATCGATCCCACTGGTAAAGTGCCTTTGTGTAATCGATCGGTCCAACAGTTCCAGCGAAGGGACCTGACACCAGTAATGGTCGAATGACTCCACTCACCAGGCAAAGCTTCACCTGAGTGAAAGGAGCCGGAGACCCTGAATCAGCAGCGTGAGAGTGAAACACAAACAGGAATGTGACAGCGGTGCTGTTTGTTACGTAAAAGTCTACAGACAGACGGACATACTTTATTGATCCCGAGGGAAATTGGATTTCGTTACAGCCGCACCAACCACGGATAGTGTAGAAATTGTTACGAAACCAGTAACTGGTTTCACTTACCAGCAAAGATAGATATGTCAGTTGAAGTCCAATGGTACTATTTTCAAAAGTTTTATTAATAAAGGGGCACAAAAATTAAGGTTAATACAAACATTCAGATAACATGCGTCAATACTCAATCTAAAACGCAGGTACATTAATAATCACCCAGAAATAAGCTCTTTCGTTGTCTAGGGTATAATACTGAGTCCAATTGGAAATATAAAGAGTCACTCTGAAGTCTGCAGGCTTTTCTCTTTTGGTTTCACGTGTTGGAGAGAGAGAGAGATAAAATGGAAAAACTTGCCCAAAACATCCGTGGAATCAGGGGAGCGATCTTCCCCGTTGTTAGTTAAAAGCGATCTTCCGTTGGTTCCAGCCACAAACCCCGCATTCGGAATTTAACGCACGTGGCTTATTTCAAAATGGCTTCCCGTTCCCACGGGAAGCGTTATCGTGCTTCTTGGTGTCTCCTTGGTGCGTCTGAGGGTCGTCCTCTTTCAGACCCTTCTTTATACTGCCTCACGGGATCTCAGGTGTCAATCAGGTTGCAGGTGATGCAATCTCTCTCTCAACCAGCCCACTTTGCCCGAGGGCTTTACAATGTCCCTGCGAGTTGGCACGTCTGCAGTTCCCAGGTGTCTCCTGAGAACAATGCCACAGTCACCAGCTTTTGTCCCAGTGGAATGTCTTTCCATTTCCTGTGTCCATTCAGCCTGTCTCTCTCTCTCTCTTGGGTCATTGACCCCCCTTTCACTAGGGCTCTTGCAATTCTCACAAAGGAGGGGGCTGGTATCATAACACCTCCCCTCTTAAAAAGGTTTTTACCAGCGGTTAAAACCCAGAGTGGTACAGTCTTACAGAAATTTTGAATCTAATACAATACAGCTGCTTTTCTTTTCACTACAGAGTAATACAGTTATACATTCAAGTCAGCATCTAAACAGTTAACAAGTACAGTGCCCCTTTTCTTTAATACCTTAACCTCATGTGCCCTACTAACGCCTGGTAGCATCAAACTTCAGCTCAATAACCACCTTATTTATTTGCTTTCTTCGGCAACATAACTAAGGAGGTGTGATCTTAGCTTACATACATCTACAAAGGTTCATGCAAAAGACAAATTTTTATGCTACTTTCAAACTTAACAGTCAAGCTTCCATGGGTGTTGTCTTTATTATTCACATACTTTGTCAAAATCCCTTAAAACCGGCTTCTGCTATTTTAAAAATCGCGCCCCCATTAACCCTCGCCTTTTTTCCGGTTAATTCCCTCGTGGCGATCTTGGGCACCCTGGCGAAATAAGCTTTCGCCCGCTCCTTTCATAGGAGTTATTTTATCAGCGTGTTCCAAACTTAGACCACCCAATTCCTTAATTTTAGGCCATTTGTCGTTTTTCTCTTCAGGACCCGTCATGCTATTAGTTTCCAATTTAAGATCCGCAAGCGATCTCGCTTTGTTCAGACAGCATTTCAAATTCTGCCTTTTCACAGCACCCTCTTGAATAACAATAGCGTGTGGGGCACCTTTACATTCCAAATCAACCTGTAATTGATTCGCAGGCACCGTGTTACCAAGCCATTGTCTCTGCAGCCTGGTTGCTGCTTCTGACATCAATCCAGACATTAAATTTTCTTCCTTTGATTTGGGAATTACAGATTTCCCGTCTCCCTCCACAACAACAGTTATCTCCCCATTCGTAAACTTCACATTAACTCTGAAGACCCCCTTCTGTACAACCCTCTGGGAACTCACACTTCCCAAGGTTAACCCCTTTTTCCCCGAACCAGGTCTATCTGACTCACGAGGACGGCCGCCCCGTTCCCCTGAATCAAATACCTCAGACTTCCCCTGAGCTCCGTTACCAGGGTCAGCACCACGTGCATCCCCATCTTGGACACACTCAAACGGGACATTGGCCTCTTCCAGGCTTTCAACACCCGTACCTTTTTCAAATTCTAACGTCCCCCGATCCTTCCAGTTACTCTCTAGGCAGCCCCCCGTTGGGGAAGGCGCAACCCTGCGAGCTGAAACAACCTCCTCGGCCATTTCAGCTGACTTCTCCACAGCAAGGATACCCTTCCTCTCTAAGACTGCCCTCATTTCACTCTCGGGACCATCGAGAACACCATTAGAACTCTGAACTTCTTCAAACAATTCTGCCAAACCAGACAGATTAACCATGTCCAACTCTGGACATTTTAACAACTTTATCCGTTTCTCAACTTTAGTTCCTACCTCTAGGACCTTTCTCTTCACTAAGGGCAGGGCTATTTCCTCTCCCTTACCCCCTTTTACTTTACTGCTTTCTGTTTTACCACCCTCGGAACCCTCATGGTACAGGGTCGGTAAAAACATCTTGGCCAGATCACCGCTGGCTTCATTTAAACTGTCCTCTTTCTCAGCCGCTTTTTCCGACAGGCTGCGAGTGACCGCGCATGCGCGATAGCTTTGGGACTCTAGGGGCGGGGCCACCGCACTCGCCGGTCGGCGGGTCGGCATCATGGCTGCCCAAATCCTCCCTCCTGCTAACACACTTTGTAACAACGCGACCCACTGCTCTTGTGGCCACTTCTGGTTCACTGCCACCTTTTCAAAAAGCAAGAAATAACTATCAACATCCGTCTCTTCGAACGGAGGTACTACTCTCAGCTCCCGACTAACATTAAACCGCTCTCTCCTTAGCTCCTCCCTCTCTCTTTCTCTCCCCGCTGCCGCTCTCTCGGCTGCTGCTAACTCTCTGATCCGAATTTCATGCTGTCTTTGCCTCTCAGCTTGATCCTGCTCGTTTTCCATCTCTAACCCCTTCGCCAAATTTAACAAGTCTGATTTGGTGCTCACCTCTAGCGCCGCCACAGTCGCGTTTTTCATAAATTCACACACGTCCATCTTTGCTGGTTTTTCTGTCTGGCTACCTGCGTACCAGATCCAAATTATTTTTTTTTTTTGACTTACAATCCCGATTGACTGACCTCCCCCTTTTTGGTGTCAAATCCCGAGACGAGAACCCCACTTGTTACGAAAACCCCGTAACCAGGTAACTTACCAGCAAAGATAGATGGATCAGCTGAGTCGGATGCTACTATTTTCAAAAGTTTTATTAATAAAGGGGCACAAAAATTAAGGTTAATACAAACATTCAGATAACATGCGTCAATACTCAATCTAAAACGCAGGTACATTAATAATCACCCAGAAATAAGCTCTTTCGTTGTCTAGGGTATAATACTGAGTCCAATTGGAAATATAAAGAGTCACTCTGAAGTCTGCAGGCTTTTCTCTTTTGGTTTCACGTGTTGGAGAGAGAGAGAGATAAAATGGAAAAACTTGCCCAAAACATCCGTGGAATCAGGGGAGCGATCTTCCCCGTTGTTAGTTAAAAGCGATCTTCCGTTGGTTCCAGCCACAAACCCCGCATTCGGAATTTAACGCACGTGGCTTATTTCAAAATGGCTTCCCGTTCCCACGGGAAGCGTTATCGTGCTTCTTGGTGTCTCCTTGGTGCGTCTGAGGGTCGTCCTCTTTCAGACCCTTCTTTATACTGCCTCACGGGATCTCAGGTGTCAATCAGGTTGCAGGTAATGCAATCTCTCTCTCAACCAGCCCACTTTGCCCGAGGGCTTTACAATGTCCCTGCGAGTTGGCACGTCTGCAGTTCCCAGGTGTCTCCTGAGAACAATGCCACAGTCACCAGCTTTTGTCCCAGTGGAATGTCTTTCCATTTCCTGTGTCCATTCAGCCTGTCTCTCTCTCTCTCTTGGGTCATTGACCCCCCTTTCACTAGGGCTCTTGCAATTCTCACAAAGGAGGGGGCTGGTATCATAACAAAATACAGCAATATAAAACCATAAATTATTAAATAATAATGTTAATCATGCCAAGTGGAAATAAGTCCAGGACCCGCCTATTGGCTCAGGGTGTCTGACACTCCGAGGGAGGAGTTGTAAAGTTTGATGGCCACAGGCAGGAATGACTTCCTATGACGCTCAGTGTTACATCTCAGTGGAATGAGTCTCTGGCTGAATGTACTCCTGTGCCTAACCAGTACATTATGGAGTGGATGGGAGACATTGTCCAAGATGGCATGCAACTTGGACAGCATCCTCTTTTCAGACACCACCGTCAGAGAGTCCAGTTCCACCCCTACAACATTATCTAGGTTCAGGGTTTGTTGCACATCAGGGCCTGTTTAGAGGTGAAAGACATCTTCAACTTTCATTTATAAAATTCAGAGACAGGTGACAAGAGCATTTCCTGGATTTCAGAGATTGTGCGATAATACAACATTTCAGGTTTTGTCAGGGCAGCTCTCAACTCCCCCCTCGCTGCGCAAAGTAGATGAGGGGGGTTTTCTGAACTCTGTTTTCTGTAGCCGAGCCGAGAACATTGCCAGCCTTGGAAATGGCTGAGGATCAGGAGACACTTCATTTGTGGTCTGCATTGGTCTGTCACTGTCTGGTATGGAGGGGCTACTGCACAGGACCGAGAGAAGCAGCCGGAAGTTGTAAATATTCAGGGAGCGGTGTCTCAGAAAGGCAGCGTCCATTATTGAGGACGTCCAGCACCCAGGGCATGCCCTTTTCTCACTGTTACCATCAGGGAGGAGGTACAGAAGCCTGAAGGCACACACTCAGCGATTCGGAAGTTGTAAATATTCAGGGAGCGGTGTCTCAGAAAGGCAGCGTCCATTATTAAGGACGTCCAGCACCCAGGGCATGCCCTTTTCTCACTGTTACCATCAGGGAGGAGGTACAGAAGCCTGAAGGCACACACTCAGCGATTCAGGAACAGATTCGTCCTCTCTGCCATCCCATTCCTAAATGGACATTGAATCTTTGGACACTACCTAACTTTGTTCAAAATACACAGTCTTTCTGTTTTTGCACATTTAAAAAAAATCTATTCAATATACGTAATTGGTTTACTTATTAATTTTTTAAAATTTTATTCATTATGATTTTTCCCTGCTAGATTACCTATTGCATTGAACTGCTGCTGCTAAGTTAACAAATTTCACGTCACATGCCGGTGATAATAAACCTGATTCAGATTCTGTTTTACGTGTGCAAGTTTACCCTTCAAGCTCCCGTGTTCCGGGGCAAACTGTCCCAGCCGAACCAGATAACAAACAACCCCATCCGGTAACATACTTGTGAATCTCCCCGACACTGTTTCCAGCTGAATCACATCCATCCTGTAGATTGTTAGCAACTGCATCATTAGCAAATGCAAAGCTCTCTCAGCGAGACTTTGTTTAGCTACTGGAACTGCACGCAAGACTCTCCCTTTGCCAATGACTTGTATAGTTGCTACGTGACAATTATTATCCAGGAGACGGGATGGGACCCAGGGGACCAGGCATCATGGGCTTCAAGGTTATGTTCAATCTGTAACCCAGGGGACTGGACGTTGTCCATCTCAAGGCAGAGGTCAGTCTTTGACCCGGGGGACAAGACAGTGTGTGACAAAGCAACCGGAGAACGTTTGATCTGGAGGATCGGACCCCGAGTAATCCAGTGGCTTGTCTGTGAGTGATACAGGTGACTGGACAGTTTGTGATCCAGGGAGATTTATGTTTATGGGAGATAATCCCAGTGGTAATTCCCGGTATCTCCCAATGTCTCTCTATTAATAACCGCCGGTTATTGGTGTGTTCAGCTAATGCGCAGTCGGTGATCAGTATTACTGTGTCTATCCAGTTCTTTTACTGGGAGTGGATGTATCCACTCACTGGCTTACCGTGATGGTCACCTGGCAGGAAGTGTGGTTCACATTCACCAGCACAGTCCCACTCCAAATCCGGTCAGCCGGTTTCCTGGCTCCATTGCAGACACCCATTGTGAATCCTTGTTCGAGCACAAATCACTCTAAACCTGCAATTCATCATTTACTGTAGGTGGGAAATTAAATCGGGTACAGAAAGTCCTCAAGAGGCTTTTACCAGGCAACTCATCGAGGGAAGATGATCGGGACACGGGAAGCAAGGTTCCAAAGCAGGGTCAGATTGAGAGCAATGTCCCAATGGAATGCGGTCCGGCCGCAGAGGAGGAGAAGCAAATTCAGCCCAGAGACAGTGACGTTAGAGACACTGAGCAGGACCCTGGAACCGGCACAAGTGAGGCGACTGCCTGTCAGCTCGGAAACTCATTAAACACGGAATTGTCAAGTGCCCAACAGGGAGTGGGTGAGTGAAACATGAGGGTGATGTGTTCGCAGAATGAGGTGGGAAGTGGGTAAATGTGATTCCTTGTTGGAGGGTTGGTCAGAGAGGGGAAAGTGTGGGTGTGGTGCATGCGGTGTCATGTGGCACCGGTTACCGCACTACAGGAAATGTCCTACCTGCTCTGAGGATTTCCAGGATGTGTATCGGAGGAAATGCAGCTATCCGGATAAGGGAGTATTTCCAGGATATGAGTTATGGGAAATGCATTCGCCAGGATAGAGAGAGTATCTCTGGGAAGCGACAGTCCCAACATTTATTGCCCATTTTAAACTGAAATCGGTGAGTGGGTGGGACGGTGGGAGAGACAGGTATCTGGTGAATGGGTTCCTTCTGGGAACGTCTAACACAGCGCATTGATCGATCGGTTTTTTAAGGCCAGTGTTGGAGATTAGGGCAAAATACGTGTTTCCAGCTGAAAGCAGGTAAACACCGAGGTTCAAAACATGACTGGTTTGTTAGGGCTGGGTGAGAGCGGTGGAGACAAGCGAGATTTGAGTTTATGACTACATTCTCATTTTATATTCGCCGAGCCAGAGTTTACAATCTCCGACCTCCTGGCAGAAGGGGGCGAGTATCGACTGTACCAACTGACAAAGTTCTACAGGGACAGACTCAAACATGCAATTGAAGAAAAAGTTGAAAGACTCGGTTGGATGTTGACAAAGGAGGGACATTTCAGTAGAGAAGAAAATGAGGTGAGTGTATTTAGTGTATTGTCACCAAACTGCTGGTATCAGAGGGAATAGTGATCGATATTAATCTCCTGCACGTTCTATGAGTTCTGCATGGCATTAAAGACTTTGATCTCTGACTTGTCCTCAGTAGATCAGTTTCAGCTGTTCAGGTGGGGCGCACTGGGAACTGCAGGTTCAGAGTCACCTTCTCCTCTCACACCTGCTGTATTTATCAGTGTACCGGACCTCAGTCAGACCTTTGTCTTCAGTAGATCTGTTTCAGCTGTTCAGGTGGGGAGCACTGGGAACTGCAGGTTCAGAGTCACCTTCTCCTCTCACACCTGCTGTATTTATCAGTGTACCGGACCTCAGTCAGACCTTTGACAAGGTTCCGCACGGAAGGTTAGTTAGGAAGGCTCAATCGTTAGGTATTAATATTGAAGTAGTAAAATGGATTCAACAGTGGCTGGATGGGAGATGCCAGAGAGTAGTGGTGGATAACTGTATGTCATGTTGGAGGCCGGTGACTAGCGGTGTGCCTCGGGATTTGTACTGGGTCCAATGTTGTTTGTCATATACATTAATGATCTGGATGATGGGGTGGTACATTGGATTACTAAGTATGCAGAGGATTCTAAGATATGTGGTGTTGTGGATAATGATGTAGTTGTCAAATCTTACAAAGAGATTTAGGACAGTTAGAAGAGTGGGCTGAAAGATGGCAGATGGAGTTTAATGCTGATAACTGTGAGGTGCTATATTTTAGTAGGACTAATCAAAATAGGACATACATGGTAAATGGTAGGGCATTGAGGAATGCAAAATAACAGTGAACTAGGAATAATGGTGCATAGTTCCCTGAAGGTGGAATCTCATGTGGATAGGGTGGTGAAGAAAGCTTTTGGTATGCTGGCCTTTATAAATCAGAGCATTGAGTACAGGAGTTGCGAAGTAAAGATAAATTGTACAAGGCATTGGTAAGGCCAAATTTGGAGTATTGTGTACAGTTCTCGCCACCGAATTATAGGAAAGATGTCAACAAAATATAGAGAGTACAGAGGAGATTTACTAGAATGTTACTTGGGTCTCAGCACCTAAGTACAGAGAAAGGTTGAACAAGTTAAGTCTTTATTCTTTACAGCGTTGAAGTTTCGGGGGGGGGGGGGGCATTTGATAGAGGCATTTAAAATTATGAGGGGATAGATAGAGTTGACGTGGATGGGCTTTTTTCCATTGAGAGTAGGCGAGATTCAAACAAATGGACATGAGTTGAGAGTTGGGGGCAAAAGTTAAGGGGTAACACGAGGGGGAACTTCTTTACTCAGAGAGTGGTAACTGTGTGGAATAAGCTTACAGTAGAAGTGGCAAAGGCAGGTTCAATATTGTCATTTTAAAAACTGGATATGTATATGGACAGGAAGGGAATGGAGGGTTATGGGCTGAGTGCAGGTAGGTGGGACTAGGTGAGAGTAAGCGCTCGGCACGGACTGTGTTACTGTGCTGTAATAGTCATATCGTTGTATGACATAAGTGCAAGGGCTGCATATCTGGACTGTTGAACAGGCATTCAGTCTAAAATTAATTTTTCATCTTATCAGGACCGTCGGTCAAATTCACCTCAGCTCATTAATCCAGGATGAATATTAAACTGTGAGATTCGCCATGTCTGTCCATCTACTCCACAATAAATTAATTGTTTGCTTTTCTAGAAAGTCACTGAACTGACAGAGAAGGGAAACCGGACAGAGAGTTCCAGACTCTTCCTCAGTTTGGTGAATGGCAAAGGCTCCCGGGCCCGGAGGGCAATGTGGGAATCCTTTGTGATGTGGAGGACTGAGTTACCGAAGTTGGACAGGATACTGAGGGAGATACAGGAGCTCGGTATGTTAAAACCACACACTGAACACAAAGGCACATTGAATAGTTGTAATTATTTTAGTTCTGTTTTCATGAACTCTTTTGTTGATTTAAACAGGTCCTGACCCAGAGGAATACATAAACATCGCACAAGGGTTGTCTGAGTTACCCACTGAACTGACAGGTGAGTGATGAAATGCTCAGTTCAAACCACATCTCAAATGTTAGACTGTGACTTGGCAGAATCTGGGAACGAAAATCCACCATCAATCACTCGCCGATCTCTGGTTTCAGGTTACAATTCAGATCATCTCTCGTTGCAGCCTGAACATTGTAAAGTGTATTTTTCCAGCTGTTCCAGCTGTTAATGTATTAATCCAGTCCTTGTGTCTCTGAACCCTCCACTCCGGGTCCTAACGCTCTGGGAATCCCCACACACCCCAGACAGGCTCCTGACACACTGTATGACCCAGTCCAGGTGACCGTTCTCTCTTCAGACCTTTCAGGTTCCGAAGCACCTTCTCCTTCGTAATAGCAACTGCACTCAATTCTGTCCGCTGATGCTCTTTACAATTTGGAATTCTGCTAGTGACTTCCACAGAGTATGTCTGACATTTCCTTTTGCATCCGTTACTAAATCTACAACATCATTTTCCAGCGGTTCGATATCAACCCTCTACTTGTTTTACTCTTTATATATCTGGGAAAGAACAAAAAAAACCACTTTGTTATCCTCTCTTATGCTATTGACCATACCCTCGCATTTCCTGCACATTCACGTATCCCTTGAAGAACCTATAACATAGTTGCCTCCAACACGACCCAGGCTGTGAAAAATCTGCCCACATGTACACTAAATTTACCCCATTTCACCTTAACCAAATGCCCTCTGGTATGAGCCATGAATCCCAAGTTGAAAGTAAAATACAGGCTCTCTACCCCAAATCTGATCTCTCAATCTTATAAACATCTGTCAGATCTCTATTCTAACTCCAGAATAAACAATCCAAGTTTCTCAAACCACTACTTACCTCACATGGCACCGAATCCAAGCAACATCCTGGTGAACCTGTTCTGCACCCTCTCCAATCATCCCCAGTGCTGGACAATCAGAAGTGAACACAATACTCTAGATACTCCCTAAAACCATAAGTCTTAGGAAGATAATGAAGCCATTCAGCTCAGTGAATTTGCTCTGCAATTCTTCTCAACCCCATTATCCTGCCTTCTCTAAATGCCGACGCTCTTCCGAATCAGGAACATCTCTGAGTAAAGAAACCTCCATTTCCCGCATGTTCTGTTCCTGTTTTGACACCATTGGTGTTTGCAGTGGACACCTGTGACTCCCCAGTGTGTAGCTTTGCCAAAATGCACAGTGTCCTGCTCTCCATATTTCCACACCAGGAGAGCAATAACATCGTCTGTTAATGATGCAACAATGCTTTAAATATAGTGAAATGTTGTAACGGGAGTGCAGTCAGGATTGCAATGGGATATCCGGGGAACGTTCACCTTCATCAGTAATTAGCGTCAGAATATCAGGATTGGACATTTTTCTGAGACAATCATTGCTGTTAGTTCCTGTGTCTGTGAACAGAATTTTACTTTCTGTCCTAATATCCATGGAAGCATTGAATTAATTCATGTAATCTCAAACACTGAATATTGGAATGTAGTTATAAAGTTCTTTGTCAGTTGAGCTAGTTAACATTTTGAATATGTTTTTGTTCCCATGAAGATGTTCAACAGAAACACAAGGAGACTCTGCAGGCACAAACTGAAACACTGAGAGTGAACACGATCCTGATGAGGGAGAAGGTGAAGGTTTTCCAGCTGATTGATCGATACACAAAGCTCACCGTCATTTCAACTCTTCGAGATCGGAGACTAGTGGAACACGAGCTGCTGGCAAGAGGCAGAGATCACGAGGATTATAGAGAGAAACATCTCCGTGGAGCGTTAGAAAAAATACAGACTGCACAGTTATTCCACAGCAGTTTTTCCCGGAGTAAATCCAAATCTGGGAGTTCTGCAGCAGTAGCCGGAGTGCCAGGAATCGGGAAAACAACAATGGTACAAAAGATTGTTTATGACTGGGCCGAGGGGAAAATATTCCAACAGTTCCAGTTTGTCTTCAGTTTCAAATTCCGGGATTTAAACTCTATCAACTGCAGAATAAACCTGAGGGAACTGATTCTGGATCAGTATCCTTACTTTGGGAATATCCTGAGAGAGGTCTGGAAGAACCCAGAGGGATTGCTGTTTATATTCGATGGCTTGGATGAATTCAAGCACAGAATCGATTTTGCGGACAGTCAGAGAGATACAGAACCCAAGCACCAGTGCCCAGATCCCGAGTGGCGGTGTGAAGTGTCTGACATTGTGTACAGTTTAATCCAGGGCAAGCTGCTCCCAGGGTGTTCAGTGCTGGTGACCACCCGCCCCACTGTGTTACATTTATTGAAAAAGGCGAAGATCGGTGTCTGGGCTGAAATCCTGGGATTTGTTGGTGAGGAACGGAAGGAATATTTCATCAGGCATTTTGAAGATCAGATGGTGGCAGCAGCTGTTTTCAAACACGTGCAGGAGAACGAGATCCTGTACACCATGAGCTACAACCCCTCCTATTGCTGGATCCTCGCTCTGACACTGGGCCCCTTCTTCACACAAAGAGTCAGGGACCCGCAGCGAGTTCCCAAGACCATCACTCAACTGTACTCCTACTATATTTACAATATCCTGAAAAATCACGGCCGTGAGATTGAGAACCCCCGTGATGTGTTACTCAGGGTGGGTCAGATGGCCTACAGAGGAGTGTCCGAGAAGAAGATTGTGTTTGCAGACGGAGATTTGATCAACTACAATCTGCAGCCTTCGCAGTTCCTGTCCGGGTTCCTGATGGAGCTTTTGGAGAGAGAGGATTCTGCCCGGAGCGTGGTGTACACATTCCCACACCTCACCATCCAGGAGTTTGTAGCTGCAGTCGCACAATTCCTGACTGTACATCCCGAGGATATCCTGAAATTCCTCACTGAAGCCCACAAGACAAAAGATGGGCGATTTGAGGTATTTCTCCGTTTTGTTGCTGGTCTCTCCAACCCAATGACAGCTCGGGGCCTGGAGGAGTTTCTGGGTCCATTTCCTCATCAAACAACCTGCCGGGTGATTGACTGGTTGAAGAACAAGGTTAAACACCAGAGTAGAAACACGGGTGACATTGGTAGAAGGAGACTCCTGAACACATTGCACTACCTGTTTGAGTCTCAGAATCGTGGACTGGCTCAGGCCGCACTGGGATCTCTGAAAACACTTTCATTCAGTGGAATGACACTGACCCCGGTTGACTGCGCGGTCCTGTCTCATGCCATCGGACTCTGTGATACAATAAAAGATCTCAACCTGGAGAAATGCAACATTCAGTGTGAAGGAATCCAGCGGCTGGGACCCGGGCTGCACAAGTGCCAGGAGTTGAGGTAACTTGATTTATCTCTCACTCAGAACTGTGAAACGGTTCCATTGTGCTGTTTCAAAGTAAACAGATTTGGGTAAAACTGCAGTAAATCAGATTGAGATGAATTGTGACAAATGCCACCCCCCTTCATCCCGTGCGATCACCCTTCCCCATCCCCCTTCCTCCTGTGGAATCTCTCTTCCCCATCCCCCTTCCTCGTGTGGGATGTCCTTTACCCATCCCCCTTCCTACTGTGGGATATCTCTACCCTATCCCGTTCCTCGTGTGAATTCTCCTTTACCCATCCCCCTTCCTCCCAAGCGATCATTTTTCCCCATCCCCCTTCCTCCTATAGGATCTCTCTTCCCCATCCCCCTTCCTCCTGTGGGATCTCTCTTCCCCATCCCCTTCCTCGTGTAGGATCTCCTTTACCCATCCCCCTTCCTCCTGTGGGATCTCTCTTCCCCATCCCCTCCCTCCTGTGGGATCTCCTTTACCCATCCCCCTTCCTCCTGTGGGATCTCTCTTCCCCATCCCCTTCCTCCTCTGGGATCTCGATAACCCATCCCCTTCTTCCTGTGGAATCTCCCTTCCCCATCCCCCTTCCTCCTGTGGGATCTCTCCTTCCCATCCCCATTCCTCCCGTAGGATCACTTTCCTATCCCCCTTCCTCGAGTGGGATCTCTCTTCCCCATCCCCTTCCTCCTGTGGGATCTCTCTTCCCCATCCCCCTTCCTCCTGTAGGATCTCTCTTCCCCATCCCCCTTCCTCCTGTAGGATCTCTCTTCCCCATCCGCCTTCCCCCTGTGGGATCTCTCCTTCCCATTCCCCTTTCTCCCGTAGGATCTCTCTTTTCCTTCCCCCTTCGACCTGTGGGAACTCTGTTCCCCATCCCACTTCCTCCTGTGGTATCTCTCTTCCCCATCCCCCTTCCTCCTGTGGAACCTCTCTTCCCCATCCCCTTCCTCCTGTGGAATCTCCCTTCCCCATCCCCCTTCCTCCTGTGGAATCTCTCTTCCCCATCCCCCTTCCTCCTGTGGGATCTCTCTTCCCCATCCCCCTTCCTCGTGTGGGATGTCCTTTACCCATCCCCCTTCCTCCTGTGGGATATCTCTACCATATCCCCTTCCTCGTGTGGAATCTCCTTTACCCATCCCCCTTCCTCCTGTAGGATCTCTCTTCCCCATCCCCCTTCCTCCTGGGGGATCTCTCTTCCCCATCCCCCTGCCTTCTGTGTGATCTCTCTTCCCGATCCCTTTCCTCCTGTCGGATCACTTTCCCCATCCCCCTTACTGTGGGATCTCTCTTCCCCATTCATCTTCCTCCTGAGGGATCTCTTTTCGCGATCTCCTTCCTCCTGTGGGATATCTCTTCCCCATTCCTTTCTTCCTGTTGGATCTCTCTTCCCCATCCCCCTTCCTCCTATGGGATCTCTCTTCCCCATCCCCTTCCGCTTGTGGGATCTCTCATCCCCATCACTCTTCTTCCTCAGGGATCACTCTTCCCCATCCCCTTCCTCCTCTGGGATCTCAATAACCCATCCACTTCCTCCTGTGGAATCTCTCTTCCCCATCTCCCATCCTCCTGTGGGATCTCTCTTCCCCAGCCCCCTTCCTCTTGTGGGATCTCTCTTCCACATCCCCCTTCTTCCTGTGGGATCTCTCTTCCCCATTCCCTTCCTCCTCTGGGATCTCGATAACCCATCCCCTTCCTCCTGTGGAATCTATCTTTCCCACCTCCCATCCTCCTGTGGGATCTCTCTTCCCCAGCCCCCTTCCTCCTGTGGGTTCTCTCTCTCCCACATCCCCCTTCCTCCTGTAGGATCTCTCTTCCCCATCTCCCATCCTCCTGTGGGATCTCTCTTCCCCAGCCCCCTTCCTCCTGTGGGATCTCTCTTCCCCATCCCCTTCCGCTTGTGGGATCTCTCATCCCCATCACTCTTCTTCCTGTTGGATCTCTCTTCCCCATCCCCCTTCCTCCTATGGGATCTCTCTTCCCCATCACTCTTCTTCCTGAGGGATCACTCTTCCCCATCCCCTTCCTCCTCTGGGATCTCAATAACCCATCCGCTTCCTCCTGTGGAATCTCTCTTCCCCATCTCCCATCCTCCTGTGGGATCTCTCTTCCCCAGCCCCCTTCCTCCTGTGGGATCTCTCTTCCCCATCCCCTTCCTCCTCTGGGTTCTCGATAACCCATCCCCTTCCTCCTGTGGAATCTCTCTTCCCCATCTCCCATCCTCCTGTGGGATCTCTCTTCCCCAGCCCCCTTCCTCCTGTGGGATCTCTCTTCCCCATCTCCCATCCTCCTGTGGGATCTCTCTTCCCCAGCCCCCTTTCTCCTGTGGGATCTATCTTCCCCATCTCCCATCCTCCTGTGGGATCTCTCTTCCCCAGCCCCCTTCCTCCTGTGGGATCTCTCTTCCCCATCTCCCATCCTCCTGTGGGATCTCTCTTTCCCATTCTCCTTCCTCTTGTGGGATCTCTCTTCCCCATCTCCCTTCCTTCTGTGGGAATTCTATTCCGGATCCCCTTCCTCCTGTGGTATCTCTCTTTCTCATCCCCCTACCACCTGTTGGATCTCTCTTCCTGATGCTGCTTCCTACTGTGGGATCACTCTTCCCCATCCACTTCCTCCTGCCGGAAATTTCCTCCCCATCCCCCGTCCTCCTGTGGGATCTCTATTCTACATCCCCCATCCTCCTGTGGGATCTCTCTTCCCCATCCCCCTTCCTCCTGTGGGACAATAGACAATAGGTGCAGAAGTAGACCATTCGGCCCTTCGAGCCTGCACCGCCATTTTGAGATCATGGCTGATCATCTACTATCAATACCCGGTTCCTGCCTTGCCCCGATATCCCTTGATTCCCCTATCCATAAGACAGCTATCTAGCTCCTTCTTGAAAGCATCCAGAGAATTGGCCTCCACTTCCTTCCAAGGCAGTACATTCCAGACACCCACAACTCTCTGGGAGAAATTTTTCCTTAACTCTGTCCTAAATGACCTACCCCTTATTCTCAAACCATGCCCTCTGCTACTGGACTCTCCCAGCATCTGGAACATATTTCCTGCCTCTATCTTGTCCAGTCCCTTAATCTTCTATGTTTGAATCAGATCCCTTCTCAATCTCCTTAACTCCAGTGTGTACAAGCCCAGTCTCTCTAACCTCTCTGCGTAAGACAGTCCAGACATCCCAGGAATTAACCTCGTAAATCTACGCTGCGCTTCCTCTACAGCCAGGATGTCCTTCCTTAACCCTGGAGACCAAAACTGTACACAATACTCCAGCTGTGGTCTCACCAGGGCTCTGTACAAATGCAAGAGGATTTCCTTGCTCTTGTACTCAATTCCCTTTGTAATAGAGGCCAACATTCCATTAGCCTTCTGCACTGCCTGCTGCACTTGCTCATTCACCTTCAGTGACTGATGAACAAGGACTCCTAGATCTCTCTGTATTTCTCCCTTACCTAACTCTACACCGTTCAGATAATAATCTGCCTTCCTGTGCTTACTCCCAATGTGGATAACCTCACACTTATTCACATTAAACGTCATCTGCCAAGTATCTGCCCACTCACCCAGCTTATCCAAGTCACCCTGAATTCTCCTAACATCCTCATCACATGTCACACTGCCACCCAGCTTAGTATCATCAGCAAATTTGCTGATGTTATTCTCAATGCCTTTATCTAAATCGTTGATGTAAATTGTAAACAGCTGTGCTCCCAATACCGAGCCCTGTGGCACCCCACTGGTCACCACCTGCCATTCCGAGAAACACCCATTCACCGCTACCCTTTGCTTTCTATCTGCCAACAAGTTTTCTATCCATGTCAATGTCTTCCCCCCCGATGCCGTGAGCTTTGATTTTACCCACCAATCTCCTATGTGGGACCTTATCAAATGCCTTCTGAAAATCGAGGTACACTACATCCACTGGATCTCACCCGTCTAACTTCCTGGTTACATCCTCGAAAAACTCCAACAGATTAGTCAAGCATGATTTACCCTTGGTAAATCCATGCTGGCTCGGCCCAATCCTATCACTGCTATCTAGACATGCCACTATTTCATCCTTAATAATGGACTCTAGCATCTTCCCCACCACTGATGTCAGGCTGACAGGTCGATAGTTCTCTGTTTTCTCCCTCCCTCTTTTCTTAAAAAATGGGATAACATTAGCCATTCTCCAATCCTCAGGAACTGATCCTGAATCTAAGGAACATTGGAAAATGATTACCAATGCATCCGCAATTTCCAGGGCCACCTCCTTTAGTACCCTAGGATGCAGACCATCTGGACCTGGGGATTCGTCAGCCTTCAGTCCCATCAGTCTACTCATCACCGTTTCCTTCCTAATGTCAATCGGTTTCATTTCCTCTGTTACCCTATGTCCTTGGCCCATCCATACATCTGGGAGATTGCTTGTGTCTTCCCTAGTGAAGACAGATCTAAAGTACTCATTAAATTCTTCTGCCATTTCTCTGTTTCCCATAACAATTTCACCCAATTCATTCTTCAAGGGCCCAACATTGTTCTTAACTATCTTCTTTCTCTTCACATACCTAAAAAAGCTTTTGCTATCTTCCTTTATATTCCTGGCTAGCTTGCGTTCGTACCTCATTTTATTCTCCCCGTATTGCCTTTTAAGTTAAGTTCTGTTGTTCTTTAAAAACTTCCCAATCATCTGTCCTCCCACTCACCTTAGCTCTGTCATACTTCCTTTTTTTTAATGTTCTGCAATCTCTGACTTCCTTTGTCAACCACTGTGGCCCCTTTCCCCCCTTTGAATCCTTCCTTCTCTGGGGACAAACTGATTTTGCACCTTGTTCGTTATTCCCAAGAATACCTGCAGTTGCTGTTCCACTGTCTTTTCTGCTAGGATATCTGTCCAGTCAACTTTGGCCAGCTCCTCCCTCATGGCTCCATAGTTTCCCCTGTTCAACTGCAACACTGACACCTCCGAGCTGCCCTTATCCTTCTCAAACTGTAGATAAAAACATATCATGTTATGGTCACTACCTCCTAATGGCTCCTTTACTTCAGGATAGCTTATCAAATCCTGTTCATTACACAAGACTAAATCCAGAACAGCCTTGTCCCGGGTCGGCTCTCGTACAAGCTGTTCCAAGAATGCATCCCGTAGGCACTCTACAAACCCCCTATCCTGAGGTCCAGCACCAAACTGTTTCTCCCAGTTCACCTGCATGTTAAAATTCCCCATCCTCCTACCTCCTGTGGGATCTCTTTTCCACGTCCATTTCCTCCTGTGGGATCTATCTTCCCCATCCCCCCTCCTTCTATGGGATCTCTCTTCCTCATCCCCTTCCTCCTGTCAGATCGCTCTTCCTCATCCCCTTCATCCTGTGGGATCTTGCTTCCCCATCCCCCTCCTTTTGTGGGATCTCTCTGTTCCCCATCTCCCTTCCTCCTGTGGGATCTCTCTTCCTCATCCCCTTCCTCCTGTCAGATCGCTCTTCCTCATCCCCTTCCTCCTGTGGGATCTCTCTTCCCAATCCCCTCCCTCCTGTGGTATCTCTCTTTCCCATCCCCCTACCTCCTGTTGGATCTCTCTTCCTGATTCTGCTTCCTATTGTGGGATCTCTCTTCCGCATCCAATAACTCCTGCCGGTAATTTCTTCCCAATCCTCCTTCCCTCTGTGGGATCTCTCTTCCACATCCCCCTTCCTCCTGTGGGATCTCTCTTCCCCATCTCCCATCCTCCTGTGGGATCTCTCTTCCCCAGCCCCCTTCCTCCTGTGGGATTTCTCTTTCCCATCCCCCTACCTCCAGTGGGATCTCTCTTTCCCATTCTCCTTCCTCTTGTGGGATCTCTCTTCCCCATCTCCCTTCCTTCTGTGGGAATTCTCTTCCGGATCCCCTTCCTCCTGTGGTATCTCTCTTTCCCATCCCCCTACCACCTGTTGGATCACTCTTCCTGATGCTGCTTCCTACTGTGGGATCATTCTTCCCCATCCACTTCCTCCTGTGGGATCTCTCTTCCACATCCCCCGTCCTCCTGTGGGATCTCTCTTCCACATCCCCCATCCTCCTGTGGGATCTCTCTTCCCCATCCCCCTTCCTCCTGTGGGACAATAGACAATAGGTGCAGAAGTAGACCATTCGGCCCTTCGAGCCTGCACCGCCATTTTGAGATCATGGCTGATCATCTACTATCAATACCCAGTTCCTGCCTTGTCCCCATATCCCTTGATTCCCCTATCCATATGATAGCTATCTAGCTCCTTCTTGAAAGCATCCAGAGAATTGGCCTCCACTTCATTCCGAGGCAGTACATTCCAGACACCCACAACTCTCTGGGAGAAATTTTTCCTTAACACTGTCCTAAATGACCTACCCCTTATTCTCAAACCATGCCCTCTGGTACTGGACTCTCCCAGCATCTGGAACATATTTCCTGCCTCTATCTTGTCCAATCCCTTAATAATCTTCTATGTTTCAATCAGATCCCTTCTCAATCTGCTTAATTCCAGCATGTACAAGCCCAGTCTCTCTAACCTCTCTGCGTAAGACAGTCCAGACATCCCAGGAATCAAACTCGTGAATCTACGCTGCACATCCTCTACAGCCAGGATGTCATTCCTTAACCCTGGAGACCAAAACTGTACACAATACTCCAGCTGTGGTCTCACCAGGGATCTGTACAAATGCAAGAAGATTTCCTTGCTCTTGTACTCAATTCCCTTTGTAATGAAGGCCAACATTCCATTAGCCTTCTTCACTGCCTGCTGTACTTGCTCATTCAATTTCAGTGACTGATGAACAAGGACTCCTAGATCTCTTTGTATTTCTCCCTTACCTAACTCTACACCGTTCAGATAATAATCTGCCTTCCTGTTCTTACTCCCAAAGTGGATAACCTCACACTTATTCACATTAAACATCATCTGCCAAGTATCTGCCTACTCACCCAGCCTATCCAAGTCACCCTGAATTCTCCTAACATCCTCATCACATGTCACACTGCCACCCAGCTTAGTATCATCAGCAAATTTGCTGATGTTATTCTCAATGCCTTCATCTAAATCGTTGATGTAAATTGTAAACAGCTGTGGTCCCAATACCGAGCCCTGTGGCACCCCACTAGTCACCACCTGCCATTCCGAGAAACACCCATTCACCGCTACCCTTTGCTTTCTATCTGCCAACCAGTTTTCTATCCATGTCAATGTCTTCCCCCCGATGCCCTGAGCTTTGATTTTACCCACCAATCTCCTATGTGGGACCTTATCAAATGCCTTCTGAAAATCGAGGTACACTACATCCACTGGATCTCACCCGTCTAACTTCCTGGTTACATCCTCGAAAAACTCCAACAGATTAGTCAAGCATGATTTACCCTTGGTAAATCCATGCTGGCTCGGCCCAATCCTATCACTGCTATCTAGATATGCCACTATTTCATCCTTAATAGATAGATAGATAGATAGATACTTTATTGATCCCCATGGGGAAATTCAATTTTTTTTTTTCCAATGTCCCATACACTTGTTGTAGCAAAACTAATTACATACAATACTTAACTCAGTAAAAAAAAATATGATATGCATCTAAATCACTATCTCAAAAAGCATTAATAATAGCTTTTAAAAAGTTCTTAAGTCCTGGCGGTTGAATTGTAAAGCCTAATGGCATTGGGGAGTATTGACCTCTTCATCCTGTCTGAGGAGCATTGCATCGATAATAATGGACTCTAGCATCTTCCCCACCACCGATGTCAGGCTGACAGGTCGATAGTTCTCTGTTTTCTCCCTCCCTACTTTCTTAAAAAATGGGATAACATTAGCCATTCTCCAATCCTCAGGAACTGATCCTGAATCTAAGGAACATTGGAAAATGATTACCAATGCATCCGCAATTTCCCGGGCCACTTCCTTTAGTACCCTAGGATGCAGACCATCTGGACCTGGGGATTTGTCAGCCTTCAGCCCCATCAGTCTACTCATCACCGTTTCCTTCCTAATGTCAATCTGTTTCATTTCCTCTGTTACCCTATGTCCTTGGCCCATCCATACATCTGGGAGATTGCTTGTGTCTTCCCTAGTGAAGACAGATCTAAAGTACTCATAAAATTCTTCTGCCATTTCTCTGTTTCCCATAACAATTTCACCCAATTCATTCTTCAAGGGCCCAACATTGTTCTTAACTATCTTCTTTCTCTTCACATACGTAAAAAGCTTTTGCTATCTTCCTTTATATTCCTGGCTAGCTTGCGTTCATACCTAATTTTATTCTCCCCGTATTGCCTTTTAAGTTAAGTTCTGTTGTTCTTTAAAAACTTCCCAATCATCTGTCCTCCCACTCACCTTAGCTCTGTCATACTTCCTTTTTTTTTTAATGCTATGCAATCTCTGACTTCCTTTGTCAACCACTGTGGCCCCTTTCCCCCCTTTGAATCCTTCCTTCTCTGGGGATGAACTGATTTTGCACCTTGTGCATTATTCCCAAGAATACCTGCCATTGCTGTTCCACTGTCTTTTCTGCTAGGCTATCCTTCCAGTTTGTCCAGCTCCTCCCTCATGGCTCCATAGTTTCCCCTGTTCAACTGCAACACTGACACCTCCGAGCTGCCTTTATCCTTCTCAAACTGTAGATAAAAACATATCATGTTATGGTCACTACCTCCTAATGGCTCCTTTACTTCAAGATAGCTTATCAAATCCTGTTCATTACACAAGACTAAATCCAGAATAGCCTTGTCCCGGGTCGGCTCTCGTACAAGCTGTTCCAAGAATGCATCCCGTAGGCACTCTACAAACCCCCTATCCTGAGGTCCAGCACCAAACTGTTTCTCCCAGTTCACCTGCATGTTGAAATTCCCCATCCTCCTACCTCCTGTGGGATCTCTTTTCCACATCCATTTCCTCCTGTGGGATCTCTCTTCCCCATCCCCCCTCCTTCTATGGGATCTCTCTTCCTCATCCCCTTCCTCCTGTCAGATCGCTCTTCCTCATCCCCTTCATCCTGTGGGATCTTGCTTCCCCATCCCCCTCCTTTTGTGGGATCTCTCTGTTCCCCATCTCCCTTCCTCCTGTGGGATCTCTCTTCCCAATCCCCTTCCTCCTGTGGTATCTCTCTTTCCCATCCCCCTACCTCCTGTTGGATCTCTCTTCCTGATTCTGCTTCCTATTGTGGGATCTCTCTTCCGCATCCAATAACTCCTGCCGGAAATTTCTTCCCAATCCTCCTTCCCTCTGTGGGATCTCTCTTCCACATCCCCCTTCCTCCTGTGGGATCTCTCTTCCCCATCTCCCATCCTCATGTGGGATCTCTCTTCCCCATCTCCCATCCTCCTGTGGGATCTCTCTTCCCCAGCCCCCTTCCTCCTGTGGGATCTCTCTTCCCCATCTCCCATCCTCCTGTGGGATCTCTCTTCCCCAGCCCCCTTCCTCCTGTGGGATCTCTCTTCCCCATCTCCAATCCTCCTGTGGGATCTCTCTTCCCCAGCCCCATTCCTCCTGTGGGATCTCTCTTCCCCATCTCCCATCCTCCTGTGGGATCTCTCTTCCCCAGCCCCCTACCTCCAGTGGGATCTCTCTTCCCCAGCCCCCTACCTCCAGTGGGATCTCTCTTTCCCAATCCCCTTCCTCCTGTGGTATCTCTCTTTCCCATCCCCCTACCTCCTGTTGGATCTCTCTTCCTTATTCTGCTTCCTATTGTGGGATCTCTCTTCCGCAACCAATATCTCCTGCCGGAAATTTCTTCCCAATCCTCCTTCCCTCTGTGCGATCTCTCTTCCCCAGCCCCCTTCCTCCTGTGGGATCTCTCTTCCCCAGCCCCCTTCCTCCTGTGGGATCTCTCTTCCCCAGCCCCCTTCCTCCTGTGGGATCTTTCTTCCCCATCTCCCTTCCTCCTGTGGGCTCTCTCCCCCATCTCCCATCCTCCTGTGGGATCTCTCTTCCCCAGCCCCCTAACTCCAGTGGGATCTCTCTTTCCCATTCTCCTTCCTCTTGTGGGATCTCTCTTCCCCATCTCCCATCCTGCTGTAGGATCTCTCTTCCCCATCTCCCATCCTCCTGTGGGATCTCTCTTCCCCAGCCCCATTCCTCCTGTGGGATCTCTTCCCCATCTCCCATCCTCCTGTGGGATCTCTCTTCCCCAGCCCCCTACCTTCCGTGGGATCTCTCTTTCCCATTCTCCTTCCTCTTGTGGGATCTCTCTTCCCCATCTCCCTTCCTTCTGTGGGAATTCTCTTCCGGATCCCCTTCCTCCTGTGGTATCTCTTTTCCCATCCCCCTACCACCTGTTGGATCTCTCTTCCTGATGCTGCTTCCTACTGTGGGATCACTCTTCCCCATCCACCTCCTCCTGCTGGAAATTTCCTCCCCAACCCCCGTCCTCCTGTGGGATCTCTATTCCACATCCCCCATCCTCCTGTGGGATCTCTCTTCCCCATCCCCTTTCCTCCTGTGGGACAATAGACAATAGGTGCAGAAGTAGACCATTCGGCCCTTCGAGCCTGCACCGCCATTTTGAGATCATGGCTGATCATCTACTATCAATACCCGGTTCCTGCCTTGTCCCGATATCCCTTGATTCCCCTATCCATAAGATAGCTATCTAGCTTCTTCTTGAAAGCATCCAGAGAATTGGCCTCCACTTCCTTCCAAGGCAGTGCATTCCAGACCCCCACAACTCTCTGGGAGAAGAAGTTTTTCCTTAACTCTGTCCTAAATGACCTACCCCTTATTCTCAAACCATGCCCTCTGCTACTGGACTCTCCCAGCATCTGGAACATATTTCCTGCCTCTATCTTGTCCAGTCCCTTAAACCTCTATGTTTCAATCAGATCCCTTCTCAATCTCCTTAATTCCAGTGTGTACAAGCCCAGTCTCTCTAACCTCTCTGCGCAAGACAGTCCAGACATCCCAGGAATTAACCTCGTAAATCTACGCTGCACTTCCTCTACAGCCAGGATGTCCTTCCTTAACCCTGGAGACCAAAACTGTACACAATACTCCAGCTGTGGTCTCACCAGGGCTCTGTACAAATGCAAGAGGATTTCCTTCCCCTTTGTAATAGAGGCCAACATTCCCTTTGTAATAGAGGCCAACATTCCATTAGCCTTCTGCACTGCCTGCTGCACTTGCTCATTCACCTTCAGTGACTGATGAACAAGGACTCCTAGATCTCTCTGTATTTCTCCCTTACCTAACTCTACACCGTTCAGATAATAATCTGCCTTCCTGTGCTTATTCCCAATGTGGATAACCTCACACTTATTCACATTAAACGTCATCTGCCAAGTATCTGCCCACTCACCCAGCTTATCCAAGTCACCCTGAATTCTCCTAACATCCTCATCACATGTCACACTGCCACCCAGCTTAGTATCATCAGCAAATTTGCTGATGTTATTCTCAATGCCTTTATCTAAATCGTTGATGTAAATTGTAAACAGCTGTGCTCCCAATACCGAGCCCTGTGGCACCCCACTGGTCACCACCTGCCATTCCGAGAAACACCCATTCACCGCTACCCTTTGCTTTCTATCTGCCAAAAAGTTTTCTATCCATGTCAATGTCTTCCCCCCGATGCCGTGAGCTTTGATTTTACCCACCAATCTCCTATGTGGGACCTTATCAAATGCCTTCTGAAAATCGAGGTACACTACATCCACTGGATCTCACCCGTCTAACTTCCTGGTTACATCCTCGAAAAACTCCAACAGATTAGTCAAGCATGATTTACCCTTGGTAAATCCATGCTGGCTCGGCCCAATCCTATCACTGCTACCTAGATATGCCACCATTTCATTCTTAATAATGGACTCTAGCATCTTCCCTACCACCGATGTCAGGCTGACAGGTCGATAGTTCTCTGTTTTCTCCCTCCCTCCTTTCTTAAAAAATGGGATAACATTAGCCATTCTCCAATCCTCAGGAACTGATCCTGAATCTAAGGAACATTGGAAAATGATTAACAATGCATCCGCAATTTTCAGGGCCACCTCCTTTAGTACCCTAGGATGCAGACCATCTGGACCTGGGGATTTGTCAGCCTTCAGACCCATCAGTCTGCTCATCACCGTTTCCTTCCTAATGTCAATCTGTTTCATTTCCTCTGTTACCCTATGTCCTTGGCCCATCCATACATCTGGGAGATTGCTTGTGTCTTCCTTAGTGAAGACAGATCTAAAGCACTCATTAAATTCTTCTGCCATTTCTCTGTTTCCCATAACTATTTCACCCAATTCATTCTTCAAGGGCCCAACATTGTTCTTAACTATCTTCTTTCTCTTCACATATGTAAAAAGCTTTTGCTATCTTCCTTTATATTCCTGGCTAGCTTGCGTTAGTACCTCATTTTTTCTCCCCGTATTGCCTTTTTAGTTAAGTTCTGTTGTTCCTTAAAAACTTCCCAATCATCCGTCCTTCCACTCACCTTAGTTGTCATACTTCCTTTTTTTTAATGCTATGCAATCTCTGACTTCCTTTGTCAACCACTGTGGCCCCTTTCCCCCCTTTGAATCCTTCCTTCTCTGGGGATGAACTAATTTTGCACCTTGTGCATTATTCCCAAGAATACCTGCCATTGCTGTTCCGCTGTCTTTTCTGCTAGGCTATCCGTCCAGTCAATTTTGGCCAGCTCCTCCCTCATGGCTCCATAGTTTCCCCTGTTCAACTGCAACACTGACACCTCCGAGCTGCCCTTATCCTTCTCAAACTGCAGATAAAAACATATCATGTTATGGACACTACCTCCTAATGGCTCCTTTGCTTCAAGATCACTTATCAAACCCTGTTCATTACACAAGACTAAATCCAGAATAGCCTTGTCCCTGGTCGGCTCTCGTACAAGCTGTTCCAAGAATGCATCCCGTAGGCACTCTACAAACCCCCTATCCTGGGGTCCAGCACCAAACTGTTTCTCCCAGTTCACCTGTATGTTGAAATTACCCATCCCCCTTCCTCCTGTGGGATCTCTTTTTCACCATCCATTTCCTCCTGTGGGATCTCACCTTCCCATTCCCTTCCTCCTGTCGGATCTCTCTTCCCCATCCCCTTCCTCCTGAGGGATCTCTCTTCCCCATCCTCCCTCCTTCTATGGGATCTCTCTTCCTCATCCCCTTCCTCCTGTGAGATATCTCTTCCCCATCCCCCTCCTTTTGTGGGATCTCTCTTCCCCATCTCCCTTCCTCCTGTGGGATCTCTCTTCCGGATCCCCTTCCTCCTGTGGTATCTCTTTCCCATCCCCCTACCTCCTGTGGGATCTCTCTTCCCCATCCCCCTTCCTCCAGTGGTATCTCTTTTTCCCATCACCCTACCTCCTGTTGGATCTCTCTTCCTGATTCTGCTTCCTATTGTGGGATCTCTCTTCCCCATCCAATTCCTCCTGCCGGAAATTTCTTCCCCATCCCCTTCCTCCTGTGGGATCTCTCTTCCCCATCCCCCTTCCTCCAGAGAGATCACTGTTCCCCAACGTCCTTCCTTCTGTGGGATATCTCTTCCCCATCCGCCTTCCTCCTGTGGGTTCTCTCTTCCACATCCCCTTCCTCCTGTGGGATCTCCCTGCCCCATCCGACTTCCCCCTGTGGGGTCTCTCCGTCCCATTGCCCTTCCTCCCGCAGGATCTCTTTCCTAACCCCCGCCCTCCTGTAGGATGTTTCTTCCCCATTCTCCTTCCTCCTGTCGGATCTCTCTTCCCTATCCCCTTCCTCCTGTGGGATCTCTCTTCCCCATCCACCTCTTCTTGTGGGATCTCTCTACCCCATCGCCCTTCCTCATGTGGGATCTCTCTTCCCTATCCCCCTTTCCTCCGGAGGGATCTCATTTTCCCCATCCATTTCCACCTGTGGGATCTCTCTTCCCCATCTCCTTCTACCTGTGGGATCTCTCTTCCCCATCTCCTTCTACCTGTGGGATCTCTCTTCCCCATCATCCTTCATCCTGTGGGATCTCTCTTCCCCATCATCCTTCATCCTGTGGGATCTCTCTTCCCTATCCCCCTTTCCTCCTGTGGGATCTCTCTTCCCCATCCCCCTTCCTCCTGTGGCATCTCTCTTCCCCATCATCCTTCATCCTGTGGGATCTCACTTCCCCATCATCCTTCATCCTGTGGGATCTCTCTTCCCTATCCCCCTTTCCTCCTGTGGGATCTCTCTTCCCCATCCCCCTTCCTCCTGTGGCATCTCTCTTCCCCATCATCCTTCATCCTGTGGGATCTCTCTTCCCCATCATCCTTCATTCTGTGGGATCTCTCTTCCCTATCCCCCTTTCCTCCTGTGGGATCTCTCTTCCCCATCCCCCTTCCTCCTGTGGCATCTCTCTTCCCCATCATCCTTCATCCTGTGGGATCTCACTTCCCCATCATCCTTCATCCTGTGGGATCTCTCTTCCCTATCCCCCTTTCCTCCTGTGGGATCTCTCTTTCCCCATCCATTTCCACCTGTGGGATCTCTCTTCCACATCCCCCTTCCTACTGTGGGATCTCTCTTCCCCATCACCTTTCCACCTGTGGGATCTCTCTACCCCATCCCTCTTCCTCCTGTGGGATCTCACTTACCCATCCCCCTTCCTCCTGTGGGATCTCTCTTCCCCATCCCCCTACCTCCTGTTGGATCTCTCTTCCTGATTCTGCTTCCTACTGTGGGATCACTCTTCCCCATCCACTTCCTCCTGCTGGAAATTTCTTCCCCATCCCCCTTTCTCCGGAGGGATCTCTCATTGCCTTCCCCTTCTCCCGTGGGATCTCTCCTGCTGATTCCGTTTCCGACTGTGGGATCTTTCTTCCCAATCTCTTTCACCCTGTGGGATCTCTTCCCCATCCTCCTTCCTCCTGTGGGATCTCTTCCCCATCTCCTTCCTCCTATGGGACCTCTTCCCCATTCCCCTTCCTCCTGTGGGATCTCTCTTCCCCATCCACCTTCCTCCTGTGGGATCTCTCCTTCCCATTCCCTTTCCTCCCATAGGATCTCTCTTTCCTAACCCCTTCCACCTGTGGGAACTCTCTTCCCCATCCCCCCAACTCCTGCGGCATCTCCTTTCCTCATCCCTTCCTTCCTTTGGGATCACTTTTCCCCATCCCCCTTCCTCCTGTGGGATCTCTTTTTCCCCATCCATTTCCTCCTGTGGGATCTCTTCCCCATCCTCCTTCCTCCTGTGGGATCTCTTCCCCATCCTCCTTCCTCCTGTGGGATCTCTCTTCCCCATCCCTGTCCTCCTGTTGGATCTCTCTTCCCCATCTCCTTCCTCCTATGGGACCTCTTCCCCATCCCCTTCTTCCTGTGGGATCTCCCTTCCCCATCCCACTTCTTCCTGCTGGATCTCATTTCCTCATCCCCTCCCTCCTGTGTGATATCTCTTCCCCATCCCTTTCTTCCTGTGGGATATCTCCTCCCCATCCCCTTCCTCCTGTAGATCTCTTTTCCCAATCTCCTTTCTCCTGTGGGATCTCTTTTCCTGATTCAGCTTCCTACTGCGGGATCTCTCTTCCCCATCCACTTCCTCCTCTAGGATCTCTCTTCCTCTTTCCTCTTCCTCCTGTGGGATATCTCTTTCCCATCCTCTTCCTCCTGTGGGATCTCTCATCCCCATCCCCCTTCCTCCTGTGGGATCTCTCATCCTCATCCCCCTTTCTCCTGTGGGATCTCTCTTCCCCGTCCCCCGGTGGGATCTCTCCTTCCCCATCCCCCCATAACTGTGGTATCTCTTTTCCCCATCCTCTTCCTCCTGTGGGATCTCTCATCCCCATCCCCCTTCCTCCTGTGGGATCTCTCATCCTCATCCCCCTTTCTCCTGTGGGATCTCTCTTCCCCGTCCCCCGGTGGGATCTCTCCTTCCCCATCCCCCCATAACTGTGGTATCTCTTTTCCCCATCCCTTTCCTCTTGTGTCTTTCCATCCGTTCCCTCAGGTGGGGTCTCTTCCTCCATTTCCCATCGACATTTCCCGATTCACAAAGCTTCCTCACTGTGGGGCTATATCACCCCCATCCCTGCCCCTTCTGACACTCTGTGGTCAGTAACACTTTTCTAGGCAACGGAGAACGAGACAGAAAATGTGGAGTTCACAGGGTCACAGCAACAGACTAAATGACTGACATTGGGTGAATACCCTGGAGCTGGGCAGTGAGGGACATTGACAGTGATGGGAACTCCAATCAGTGATTTACGGAAGGGTTTAATGTTTCCTGAAATATCCGCGTGAGAGAATTTCCCTCAGACCCACGGTTTGTATCACTTTGTTCATCAATTTGTCTGTTTGTGTTTAGACTCGGGGTGAATGACCTGCGAGATTCAGGAGTGAAACTGGTGTTGTCGGCTCTGAGGAACCCGGAGTGTAAAATACAGAAACTGCGGTAAGTACCAGACTGTGGAGATTGTGTTTACAGTCACTGGGTGTCTGACACCGAACATTAATGTGATCAGTAATAGTGTTACTGATAAACACTGGGGATTTGTACCGTCTCCTGTCTCTCTGTGTCCTTCATCCTCACTCTCTCTCATCTCCAGGCTGATCCGTGTCGGTCTCACAGATTCTGGGGCCGAGGATCTCGCCTCCGCTCTCAGTACAAAACCATCACTGACGGGTCTGTACCTGAGTGGTAATAAACTGGGAGATTCAGGAGTGAAACTGGTGTCTGCGGCTCTGAGGAACCCGGAGTGTAAAATACAGAAACTGTGGTAAGTACCAGACTGTGGGAGATTGTGTTTACAGTCACTGTGTGTCTGACACTGAACATTAATGTAATCAGTAATAGTGTTACTGATAAACACTGGGGATTTGTACCGTCTCCTGTCTCTCTGTGTCCTTCACCCTCACTCTCTCTCATCTCCAGGCTGGGGGATGTCGGTCTCACAGATTCTGGGGCCGAGGATCTCGTCTCTGCTCTCAGTACAAAACCATCACTGACGGAGCTGAACCTGGGTTATAATGAACTGGGAGATTCAGGAGTGAAACTGGTGTCTGCGGCTCTGAGGAACTCGGAGTGTAAAATACAGAAACTGGAGTAAGTACCAGACTGTGGGAGATTGTGTTTACAGTCACTGGGTGTCTGACACCGAACATTAATGTAATCAGTAATAGTGTTACTGATAAACACTGGGGATTTGTACCGTCTCCTGTCTCTCTGTGTCCTTCACCCTCACTCTCTCTCATCTCCAGGCTGGACAATGTCGGTCTCACAGATTCTGGGGCCGAGGATCTCGTCTCCGCTCTCAGTACAAAACCATCACTGACGGAGCTGAACCTGGGTTATAATGAACTGGGAGATTCAGGAGTGAAACTGGTGTCTGCGGCTCTGAGAATCTCAGAGTGTAAAATACAGAAACTGCGGTAAGTACGAGACTGTGGGAGATTGTGTTTACAGTCACTGGGTGTCTGACACTGAACATTAATGTGATCAGTAATTGTGTTACTGATAAACACTGGGGATTTGTACCGTCTCCTGTCTCTCTGTGTCCTTCACCCTCACTCTCTCTCATCTCCAGGCTGAACAATGTCGGTCTCACAGATTCTGGGGCCGAGGATCTCGTCTCCGCTCTCAGTACAAACCCATCACTGACGGAGCTGTACCTGGGATCAAACTCTCTGACAGACGGATCTGTCCCCGCTCTCCGCCGCCTCATACTGACCCTCCCGAGACTGGAGCGGATCGGGTGAGTGTTTGTGTTAATGTTCAATGTGATAAAATGTCAGCGGATCCGCGGGTTTTCTGGTGATATTTGTCTGTGAGTGTTGTTGAAACATTAACCCCGGTCGCCTGTTACTGACACTGTTGTGTGATCTGTTTATTTCATCTTCATTCTCCATTCTGTTTCAGGCTGTGGTACAATCGGTTCAGTGAGACCGGGATGAAGGAACTGGAGCCTCTACGGGGACTCAGACCCGGACTGAGAGTGGATCTGTGAACATCTGAATGTGTGAACATCCCCGCCCGCGGGATGGAGCCGATTCCCCGCCCTCCCCTTTAACTACCCCTCCCCTTTATCTCCCCACTCCCCTATAACTCCCCCTCCCCTTTAACTCCCACCTCCCATATAACTCCCCCTCCCCTTTAACTCCCCCTCCCCTTTAACCTCCCGCCCTTACCTTTAACGGCCGCGCGCCGGGGCTGATTCCCAACGGTTTTAACGGAACTGGCTCCGGTCTCGAGCTCGGTGATATCGGAAGCGCTCCCGCGGTGACGCATTTCCGCCCGTTGTCCGGCGGCGCCACTTCCGCCGGATGTGCGTGTACGAGACTCTCCCGCGTGACCCCCCCCCCCGGGGAATTACCCGGACAGGAGGAGCCCGGGGAGGGGGCCGGGGCTCAGTCTGGGACACCGGTGTCCCGGGAGAGAATCCTTTTGCTCCCGTTGCCGAGGACGGTGCATTCGGCAGTCAGGCCGATACAATGATGTTAAATTGACAAATACCTCGGCAATGGCCTCGGATCCGCAGCGATCCCGGACACGGCCCTGAAGTGTGATTGGATGCAGAGTGACGGTGATACACGGGACTGATTAATCTACCGGTCACCCGTTGTTACCGGTCAGTTAATTGTGAGTGAGTCGGGAACAGTGTGGCGAACCACTTTCTGCGCAGGTGCATAGACTCACAAATAGCCAGCGCGGTGAGCACCTCTGACGTCATTTCCGCTCGGAGAGGGCGGGCGCTCGGGATTAAATGCGCAGGCGCATCGGCTCACAAATACCCAGGGATTAAATGCCAGCGCCGCGAAGTTTGAATAAACTAGTCTGGAACAGACTCACCGACTGCGTGTCGTTGTCTCTAACTCTGTACATAGTACATCGCTACAACAGTGTATTTATTCCCGCAAGTTAGCAGCTCACAGACTGTTTAATTATCATTTATCATGATGAAATCAATAAACCGCTTTAACTTCCTGCCTTGGTGTCGGACTTGAGTTTTGTTTGAGGTTTCTGATGCCCCCCGCATCCTGTGCACTGTAACAGTGGGTCGGAGCTCCTCACACCGACACAGTAGCGTCTCAGCTCCAGGCTGACGGAGGTCGGACTGGCAGAGTCTGGGTGCCCAGGATCTCGTCTCAAATTAACCCCCTTCCTGGCAAACCGTCCCCCTCCTGTACCCCGCAGACAGTTAATATCGGCTCGAATATCAGACGTGAGTCAATGAGGTCCCGAGTACGAGACGGATGGAGGATGGAATACCGGCGTGAAACACAGAGTGAAGCCCCCTCCACACCGTCCCATCACACACTCCCGGGATCAGACACAGAGTGAAGCTCCCTCCACACCGTCCCATCACACACTCCCGGGGTCAGACACAGAGTGAATCTCCCTCCGCACCGTCCCATCACACACTCCCGGGGTCAGACACAGAGTGAATCTCCCTCCGCACCGTCCCATCACACACTCCCGGGGCCAGACTCAAAGTGAAGCTCCCTCCACACCGTCCCATCACACACTCCCGGGGTCAGACACAGAGTGAATCTCCCTCCGCACCGTCCCATCACACACTCCCGGGGTCAGACACAGAGTGAATCTCCCTCCGCACCGTCCCATCACACACTCCCGGGGCCAGACTCAAAGTGAATCTCCCTCCACACCGTCCCATCACACACTCCCGGGGCCAGACACAGAGTGAATCTCCCTCCACACCGTCCCATCACACACTCCCGGGATCAGACACAGAGTGAATCTCCCTCCACACCATCCCATCACACACTCCCGGGGTCAGACACAGAGTGAAGCTCCCTCCACACCGTCCCATCACACACTCCCAGGGTCCGGGGTCAGACACAGAGTGAAGCTCCCTCCACACCATCCCATCACACACTCCCGGGGTCAGACACAGAGTGAATCTCCCTCCACACCGTCCCATCACACACTTCCGGCGTCAGACACAGAGTGAATCTCCCTCCCCACCGTCCCATCACACACTCCCGGGTTCAGAAACAGAGTGAGTCTCCCTCCACACCGTCCCATCACACACACCCGGGGTCAGATACAGAGTGAATCTCCCTCCAGACCGTCCCATCACACACTCCCGGGGTCAGACACAGAGTGCAGCTCCCTCCACACTGTCCCATCACACTTACACCCGGGGTCAGACACAGAGTGAATCTCCCTCCACACGGTCCGATTACACAGTGAGGTATTATGAAACAGTGAATCTCCCTCTCTGCCCAATCTCCCTCTCTGACCATTCAGTATAGGCTCAGAACTGAGAGATTGAAATGCGGTTGAAGGGGGGAGTCTAAGTCCGGAATTCAACTCTCCCCCATTCTCTCCACAAATCCCTGTCAACACAGAGAGCGAGGCGTTTGGGGAGAGAGGGGGTGTGACAGAGACGAGGGGGCTGCATGGCTGTGGTAGGTCACGGGGAGGGAGGCGATGACGGAGAAGGGGAATGTGGTAGATGTTGAAGGGGTCGAAGGAGACGGAGAGGCGTGCAGGTGAGGGATGTGTCGACTGATGTGAGGAGAACAGCAGCGGAGGTTGGAGTATCCGAGGACGTGTCTCTCCGCTGCAGTCTGAATTCCCCCCCCCCCCCGCTTCAAAAGGCGACAATCACACCAGTGCTGGAGAAGAGTAGGGAGAGCTGCCTCGACAACAATCGCCCAGTGACACTCACACCTACTGGGATTAACTGCTTTGACAATAGACAGTAGTTGCAGGAGTAGGCCATTCGGCCCTTCTAGCCAGTACCACCATTCACTGTGATCATGGCTGATCATACACAATCAGTACCCCGTTCCTGCCCTCCCCCCATATCCCTTGACCCCGCTATCTATAAGAGCTCTATCTAACTCTCTCTTGAATGCATCCAGAGACTTGGCCTCCACTGCCTTCTGGGGCAGAGCATTCCACATATCCACCACTCTCAGGGTGAAAAAGTTTTTCCGCATGTCCGTTCTAAATGGCCTACCTCTTATTCTTAAACTGTGGCCTCTGGTTCTGGACCCCCCCAACATCGGGAACATGCTTCCTGCCTCCAGCGTGTTCAATCCCTTAATAATCTTATATGTCTCAATCAGATCCCCTCTCATCCTTCTAAATTCCAGTGTATACAAACCCAGTCGCTCCAATCTTTCGACATATGACAGTCCCGCCATCCCGGGAATTAACCTCGTGAACCTACGCTGCACTCCCTCAATAGCAAGAATGTCCTTCCTTTAATCGGGAGACCAAAACTGCACACAATACTCCAGGTGGGGTCTCACCACGGCCCTGTACAGCTGCAGAAGGACCTCTTTACTCCTATACTGAATTGCTCTTGTTATAAAGGCCAGCATGCCATTAGCTTTCTTCACTGCCTGCTGTACCTGCATGCTTGCTTTCATTGACTGATGTACAAGAACACCTAGATTTCGCTGTACTTCCCCTTTTCCTAACTTGACTCCATTTACATAGTAATCTGCCTTCCTGTTCTTGCCACCAAAGCGGATAACCTCACATTTACCCACATTAAACTGCATCTGCCATACTTTTGCCCACTCACCCAACCTGTCCAAGTCACCCTGCATTCTCATAACATCTTCCATACATTTCACACTGCCACCCAGGTTTGTGTCATGACTTGGAGCAAGGTTCCTCTCTCTCTGGGAGTCGACCAACAATCCGGCAAGGGCTGACCGGAGCTGTCGGAGTCTTATCCTCTGGTGGCGAATGGAAACCAGGTGCTGGTGATTGAGAGGAATTGGGAGCGATTGGGAATCAAGTGCGGGGATCTGGTTGAGAGGCTGGTCATACCCAGAGTCGACCCCTTCTCCAGCGAGGACGTGGGCCCGCTGTGATTTGGGGAAACTCAACGAAAGGTCTACCGCGGATACGATCTCACTCGCTCTCCCCTGGCCCCTGGGCATTACAACACCGACGCCAGGCTGCTGATGACTGAGACCAGCTCGGCGTTCAGCATCATCCTCCCCTCCGTTCTGATCCACAGGCTCCGGATCCTGGGCCAGCGAACCTCCCTCTGGAACTGGATGATGGAGATCCTCATCACCGGGACTCCCTCAGCACCAGGACAGGCTCCTGGCTCACTGCCGCCATCGGGGAAGGGAGAGGAGCCTGAAAACTCGACGATTCAGCAACACATTCTTCCCCTCCGCCATCAGGTGTTTGGATGCGTCAGAGCACCCCCGACATTTCTGCCGTATTTATTATATATATATATATATTTGTAATTTACATTAACCTTACATCCTTTAAAATAGGAAAGGGGGATATAAAGACAAGAGATATAGAGAGGGAGAGAGAGAGAGGAGAGATGGAGAGGGAGGGGGAGAGATATTAGGGAAGAGAGAGACTGAGGAGTTGTTCATTTCACTCGGAGGGACGGGGGAGTGAGAGGGAGGGGGACAGAGAGAGAAGGAGGGATGGAGAGGGAGGGGGAGAGATATTAGGGAAGAGAGAGAGAGACTGAGTTGTTCATTTCACTCGGAGGGAGGGGGAGAGAGAGAGAAGGAGGGAGGGAGAGATTTTAGGGAAGAGAGAGAAAGACTGAGGAGTTGTTCATTTCACTCGGAGGGACGGGGGAGTGAGGGGGAGAGAGAGAAAGAGGGAGGGGAGAGATATTAGGGAAGAGAGAGACTGTGAGGAGTTGTTCATTTCACTCAGAGGGAGGGGGCTCGCTTGCTTCGGTGGGTGTCGGGTGTTTGTCCCCGGGGTCGTGGTTTCCCCCGCACAGAGGGTCTGAATCCCCGGCGATGAGCAGGGCAATGGGAGGGTCCGACGGTCAAACCGGGAACCGACCGCGGGTGGGTTGGGGGGGTGTCGATGGGACACAATTCCCCAGGACAACAAGGCTCAGCATGAGTGATACATACCCCACTGTATTTCACTCCTTCTCTAATCCCCTTCTTCCACTCCTTTCCCCCTCCCTTCTCTTTATATCCCCCTCCGTCCATTAACTTTACATCCTTTTTGCTTTACCGGTTGCTCAAAAGAACAAATCTCAGGTCGTGTAAATCACCGATGGTAAATCGGACCGTGAATCCTGCAGAAGAGATGCGACACAGGGGGACGGGACATTCGACACGCCGGCGTCCGTCAGTCGGGACACTGAGTACGGGAGCCGGTGGGGTCACGTCCCAGTTGTACAAGACATCGGTGAGGCCGCGCTTGGAGTCCGGTGTTCGGTTCTGGTCGCCCTGCTGGGGGAAAGATGCCCCCGAGCTGGGAGGAGTCCGGGGGAAGATTTGCGAGGAACTCGGGGGACTGGGATACGGAGAGAGCTCGGGAATGTTGAGGATTTGTTCTGTGACTTTTCAGAGACGTATGAAAACACGAGGGGGGCACAGATCAGGCGAATGCGTGCGCTTTATTTCCCCCAGGACTGGGGTATCGAGAGCAACAGCGCACGTGATTGAGGTGAAAGCAGCTGAAGAGGGGAGCGGGAGAGCGAGAGGGGTTGGATAAAAGGGAGAGCGGGGTCGAGAGGGAGTAGAGAATGGGAAGAGAGAGAATAATCGGAAGGGGGAAGAGTTGGGGGAAAGGGAGGCAAGGTAGCGAGAGGAAGGAAAATGAGGATGTAACAGCGAAGGACGGAGGGGTGGAGGATGAGAAAGAGAGAGAGTTCAGAGGGACGAGGGTAAAGAGAAAGCAAGATGGCGAGTGAGAGCGATAGAAGGAGGGAGGTTAGGGACGAGGGGCAGAGAGGATGGGTTAGTGAGAGTCGGAGAGAGAGATGGGGAGAACGAGGGTGTTGTCATGTGATTGGAGTCGGACCCACGGGCTGTTGACAGAGATCCCGGATCTTTTCAGAAATATCCGGGCACAGAGGTGCAGGCTTCTCACAGATGAAACGATGGCGAACCTGACTGCAGCGGGAGAGATGAGTGTACCATGTACATCCTTTGCATTCGAACTCTCCAGCGTTCTTCTCGTACACGACCTGAGAGGCCACTTTTCTGTCAAGGGGAAAACCACCTCAAATGACAACTCCAGCAGACAGCCCTGTGTCAGTCCCCAAAGTCACTGACACCCTCCCTCACCACTGACCTGTAGCAGACCCCAACATCTCCCACTTCCCCAACACAGCCCTGTGTCAGTCTCCAAAGTCACTGACACCCTCCCTCACCACTGACCTGTAGCAGACCCCAACATCTCCCACTTCCCCAACACAGCCCTGTGTCAGTCCCCAATGTCACTGACACCCTCCCTCACCACTGACCTGTAGCACACCCCAACATCTCCCACTTCCCCAACACAGCCCTGTGTCAGTCCCCAAAGTCACTGACACCCTCCCTCACCACTGACCTGTAGCAGACCCCAACATCTCCCACTTCCCCAACACAGCCCTGTGTCAGTCCCCAATGTCACTGACACCCTCCCTCACCACTGACCTGTAGCACACCCCAACATCTCCCACTTCCCCAACACAGCCCTGTGTCAGTCCCCAAAGTCACTGACACCCTCCCTCACCACTGACCTGTAGCAGACCCCAACATCTCCCACTTCCCCAACACAGCCCTGTGTCAGTCCCCAAAGTCACTGACACCCTCCCTCACCACTGACCTGTAGCAGACCCCAACATCTCCCACTTCCCCAACACAGCCCTGTGTCAGTCCCCAAAGTCACTGACACACTCCCTCACCACTGACCTGTAGCAGACCCCAACATCTTCCACCTCCCCAACACCGCCCTGTGTCAGTCCCCAAAGTCACTGACACCCTCCCTCACCTCTGACCTGTAGCAGACCCCAAACATCTCCCACTTCCCCAACACAGCCCTGTGTCAGTCCCCAAAGTCACTGACACCCTCCCTCACCACTGAACTGTAGCAGATCCCAACAGCTCCCACTTCCCCAACACAGCCCTGTGTCAGTCCCCGAAGTCACTGACACCCTCCCTCACCACTGACCTGTAGCAGACCCCAACATCTCCCACTTCCCCAACACAGCCCTGTGTCAGTCCCCAAAGTCACTGACACCCTCCCTCACCACTGAACTGTAGCAGATCCCAACAGCTCCCACTTCCCCAACACAGCCCTGTGTCAGTCCCCGAAGTCACTGACACCCTCCCTCACCACTGACCTGTAGCAGACCCCAACATCTCCCACTTCCCCAACACCGCCCTGTGTCAGTCCCCAAAGTCACTGACACCCACCCTCACCTCTGACCTGTAGCAGACCCCAAACATCTCCCACTTCCCCATAAAGCCCTGTGTCAGTCCCCAAAGTCACTGACACCCTCCCTCACCACTGACCTGTAGCAGGCACCAAAATCTCCCACTTCCCCAACACCGCCCTGTGTCAGTCCCCAAAGTCACTGACACCCTCCCTCACCACTGACCTGTAGCAGACCCCAACATCTCCCACTCTCCCAACACAGCCCTGTGTCAGTCCCCAGTCACTGACACCCTCCCTCACCACTGACCTGTAGCAGACCCCAACATCTCCCACTTCCCCAACACAGCCCTGTGTCAGTCCCCAAAGTCACTGACACCCTCCCTCACCACTGACCTGTAGCAGACCCCAACATCTCCCACTTCCCCAACACAGCCCTGTGTCAGTCCTCAAAGTCACTGACACCCTCCCTCACCACTGACCTGTAGCAGACCCCAACATCTCCCACTTCCCCAACACAGCCCTGTGTCAGTCCCCAAAGTCACTGACACCCTCCCTCACCACTGACCTGTAGCAGACCCCAACATCTCCCACTTCCCCAACACAGCCCTGTGTCAGTCCTCAAAGTCACTGACACCCTCCCTCACCACTGACCTGTAGCAGACCCCAACATCTCCCACTTCCCCAACACAGCCCTGTGTCAGTCCCCAAAGTCACTGACACCCTCCCTCACCACTGACCTGTAGCAGAGCCCAACATCTCCCACTTCCCCAACACAGCCCTGTGTCAGTCCCCAAAGTCACTGACACCCTCCCTCACCACTGACCTGTAGCAGAGCCCAACATCTCCCACTTCCCCAACACAGCCCTGTGTCAGTCCCCAAAGTCACTGACACCCTCCCTCACCACTGACCTGTAGCAGACCCCAACATCTCCCACTTTCGCAACACAGCCCTGTGTCAGTCCCCAAAGTCACTGACACCCTCCCTCACCACTGACCTGTAGCAGACCCCAACATCTCCCACTTCCCCAACACAGCCCTGTGTCAGTTCCCAAAGTCACTGACACCCTCCCTCACCACTGACCTGTAGCAGACCCCAACATCTCCCACTTCCCCAACACCGCCCTGTGTCAGTCCCCAAAGTCACTGACACCCTCCCTCACCACTGACGTGTAGCAGACCCCAACATCTCCCACTTCCCCAACACAGCCCTGTGTCAGTCTCCAAAGTCACTGACACCCACCCTCACCACTGACCTGTAGCAGACCCCAACATCTCCCACTTCCCCAACACAGCCCTGTGTCAGTCCCCAAAGTCACTGACACCCTCTCTCACCACTGACCTGTAGCAGACCCCAACATCTCCCACTTCCCCAACACAGCCCTGTGTCAGTCCCCAAAGTCACTGACACTCTCCCTCACCACTGACCTGTAGCAGACCCCAACATCTCCCACTTCCCCAACACAGCCCTGTGTCAATCCCCAAAGTCACTGACACCCTCCCTCACCACTGACCTGTAGCAGACCCCAACATCTCCCACTTCCCCAACACAGCCCTGTGTCAGTTCCCAAAGTCACTGACACCCTCCCTCACTACTGACCTGTAGCAGACCACAACATCCCCCACTTCCCCAACACCGCCCTGTGTCAGTCCCCAAAGTCACTGACACCCTCCCTCACCACTGACCTGTAGCAGACCCCAACATCTCCCACTTCCCCAACACAGCCCTGTGTCAGTCCCCAAAGTCACTGACACCCTCCCTCAACACTGACCTGTAGCAGACCCCAACATCTCCCACTTCCCCAACACCGCCCTGTGTCAGTCCCCAAAGTCACTGACACCCTCTCTCACCACTGACGTGTAGCAGACCCCAACATCTCCCACTTCCCCAACACAGCCCTGTGTCAGTCCCCAAAGTCCCTGAGTCCCTCCCTCACCACTGACCTGTAGCAGACCCCAACATCTCCCACTTCCCCAGCACCGCCCTGTGTCAGTCCCCAAAGTCACTGACACCCTCCCTCACTACTGACCTGTAGCAGAGCCCAACATCTCCCACTTCCACAACACAGCCCTGTGTCAGTCCCCAAAGTCACTGACACCCTCCCTCACCACTGACCTGTAGCAGACCCCAACATCTCCCACTTTCCCAACACAGCGCTGTGTCAGTCCCCAAAGTCACTGACACCCTCCCTCACCACTGACCTGTAGCAGACCCCAACATCTCCCAGTTCCTCAACACAGCCCTGTGTCAGTACCCAAAGTCCCTGACACCCTCCCTCACCACTGACCTGTAGCACACCCCAACATCTCCCACTTCCCCAACACAGCCCCGTGTCAGTCCCCAAAGTCACTGACACCCTCCCTCACCACTGACGTGTAGCAGACCCCAACATCTCCCACTTCCACAACACAGCCCTGTGTCAGTCCCGAAAGTCACTGACACCCTCCCTCACCACTGACCTGTAGCAGACCCCAACATCTCCCAGTTCCCCAACACAGCCCTTTGTCAGTCCCCAAAGTCACTGACACCCTCCCTCACCACTGACCTGTAGCAAACCCCAACATCTCCCACTTCCCCAACACAGCCCTGTGTCAATCTCCAAACTCACTGACACCCTCCCTCACCACTGACCTGTAGCAGACCCCAACATCTCCCACTTTCCCAACACAGCGCTGTGTCAGTCCCCAAAGTCACTGACACCCTCCCTCACCACTGACCTGTAGCAGACCCCATCTCCCAGTTCCTCAACACAGCCCTGTGTCAGTCCTCAAAGTCCCTGACACCCTCCCTCACCACTGACCTGTAGCAGACCCCAACATCTCCCACTTCCCCAGCACCGCCCTGTGTCAGTCCCCAAAGTCACTGACACCCTCCCTCACCACTGACCTGTAGCAGACCCCAACATCTCCCACTTCCCCAACACCGCCCTGTGTCAGTCCCCAAAGTCACTGACACCCTCCCTCACCACTGACCTGTGGCAGACCCCAACATCTCCCACTTCCGCAACACAGCCCTGTGTCAGTCCCCAAAGTCACTGACACCCTCCCTCACCAATGACCTGTAGCAGACCCCAACATCTCCCACTTCCCCAACACAGCCCTGTGTCAGTCCCCAAAGTCCCTGACACCCTCCCTCACCACTGACCTGTAGCAGACCCCAACATCCCCCACTTCCCCAACACAGCCCTGTGTCAGTCCCCAAAGTCATTGACACCCTCCCTCACCACTGACCTGTAGCAGAGCCCAACATCTCCCACTTCCCCAACACAGCCCTGTGTCAGTCCCCAAAGTCACTGACACCCTCCCTCACCACTGACCTGTAGCAGACCCCAACATCTCCCACTTCCCCAACACAGCCCTGTGTCAGTCCCCAAAGTCACTGACACCCTCCCTCACCACTGACCTGTAGCAGACCCCAGCATCTCCCACTTCCCCAACACAGCCCTGTGTCAGTCCCCAATGTCACTGACACCCTCACTCACCACTGACCTGTAGCAGAGCCCAACATCTCCCACTTCCCCAACACCGCCCTGTGTCAGTCCCCAAAGTCACTGACACCCTCCCTCACCACTGACCTGTAGCAGACCCCAACATCTCCCACTTTCCCAACACAGCGCTGTGTCAGTCCCCAAAGTCACTGACACCCTCCCTCACCACTGACCTGTAGCAGACCCCAACATCTCCCAGTTCCTCAACACAGCCCTGTGTCAGTCCCCAAAGTCCCTGACACCCTCCCTCACCACTGACCTGTAGCAGACCCCAACATCTCCCACTTCCCCAACACAGCCCTGTGTCAGTCCCCAAAGTCACTGACACCCTCCCTCACCACTGACCTGTAGCAGACCCCAACATCTCCCACTTCCCCAACACCGCCCTGTGTCAGTCCCCAAAGTCACTGACACCCTCCCTCACCACTGACCTGTAGCAGACCCCAACATCTCCCACTTCCCCAACACAGCCCTGTGTCAGTCCCCAAAGTCACTGACACCCTCCCTCACCACTGACCTGTAGCAGACCCCAACATATCCCACTTCCCCAACACAGCCCTGTGTCAGTCCCCAAAGTCACTGACACCCTCCCTCACCATTGACCTCTAGCAGACCCCAACATCTCACACTTCCACAACACCGCCCTGTGTCAGTACCCAAAGTCACTGACACCCTCCCTCACCACTGACATGTAGCAGACCCCAACATCTCCCACTTCCCCAACACCGCCCTGTGTCAGTCCCCAAAGTCACTGACACCCTCCCTCACCACTGACCTGTAGCAGACCCCAACATCTCCCACTTCCCCAACACAGCCCTGTGTCAGTCCCCAAAGTCACTGACACCCTCCCTCACCACTGACCTGTAGCAGACCCCAACATATCCCACTTCCCCAACACAGCCCTGTGTCAGTCCCCAAAGTCACTGACACCCTCCCTCACCATTGACCTCTAGCAGACCCCAACATCTCACACTTCCACAACACCGCCCTGTGTCAGTACCCAAAGTCACTGACACCCTCCCTCACCACTGACCTGTAGCAGACCCCAACATCTCACACTTCCACAACACCGCCCTGTGTCAGTCCCCAGTCACTGACACTCTCCCTCACCACTGACCTGTAGCAGAGCCCAACATCTCCCACTTCCCCAACACAGCCCTGTGTCAGTCCCCAAAGTCACTGACACCCTCCCTCACTACTGACCTGTAGCAGACCCCAACATCTCCCACTTCCCCAACACAGCCCTGTGTCAGTCCCCAAAGTCACTGACACCCTCCCTCACCAC
The DNA here is from genome assembly GCF_048418815.1 of Hemitrygon akajei. Lineage (NCBI taxonomy): Eukaryota > Metazoa > Chordata > Chondrichthyes > Myliobatiformes > Dasyatidae > Hemitrygon > Hemitrygon akajei. The sequence goes on from NW_027331965.1 coordinate 389,607, forward strand.
TGACCTGTAGCAGACCCCAACATCTCCCACTTCCCCAACACAGCCCTGTGTCAGTACCCAAAGTCACTGTCACCCTCTCTCACCACTGACCTGTAGCAGACCCCAACATCTCCCACTTCCCCAACACAGCCCTGTGTCAGTCCCCAAAGTCACTGACACCCTCCCTCACCACTGACCTGTAGCAGACCCCAACATCTCCCACTTCCCCAACACAGCCCTGTGTCAGTCCCCAAAGTCACTGACACCCTCCCTCACCACTGACCTGTAGCAGACCCCAACATCTCCCACTTCCCCAACACAGCCCTGTGTCAATCCCCAAAGTCACTGACACCCTCCCTCACCACTGACCTGTAGCAGACCCCAACATCTCCCACTTCCCCAACACAGCCCTGTGTCAGTCCCCAAAGTCACTGACACCCTCCCTCAACACTGACCTGTAGCAGACCCCAACATCTCCCACTTCCCCAACACCGCCCTGTGTCAGTCCCCAAAGTCACTGACACCCTCCCTCACCACTGACGTGTAGCAGACCCCAACATCTCCCACTTCCCCAACACAGCCCTGTGTCAGTCCCCAAAGTCACTGACACCCTCCCTCACCACTGACCTGTAGCAGACCCCAACATCCCCCACTTCCCCAACACAGCCCTGTGTCAGTCCCCAAAGTCACTGACACCCTCCCTCACCACTGACCTGTAGCAGACCCCAAGATCTCCCACTTCCCCAACACAGCCCTGTGTCAGTCCCCAAAGTCACTGACACCCTCCCTCACCAGTGACCTGTAGCAGACCCCAACATCTCCCACTTCCCCAACACAGCCCTGTGTCAGTCCCCAAAGTCACTGACACCCTCCCTCACCACTGACCTGTAGCAGACCCCAACATCTCCCACTTTCCCAACACAGCCCCGTGTCAGTCCCCAAAGTCACTGACACCCTCCCTCACCACTGACCTGTAGCAGACCCCAACATCTCCCACTTCCCCAACACAGCCCTGTGTCAGTCCCCAGTCACTGACACCCTCCCTCACCACTGACCTGTAGCAGACCCCAACATCTCCCACTTCCCCAACACAGCCCTGTGTCAGTCCCCAAAGTCACTGACACCCTCCCTCACCACTGACCTGTAGCAGACCCCAACATCTCCCACTTCCCCAACACCGCCCTTTGTCAGTCCCCAAAGTCATTGACACCCTCCCTCACCACTGACGTGTAGCAGACCCCAACATCTCCCACTTCCCCAACACAGCCCTGTGTCAGTCCCCAAAGTCACTGACACCCTCCCTCACCACTGACCTGTAGCAGACCCCAACATATCCCACTTCCCCAACACCGCCCTGTGTCAGTCCCCAAAGTCACTGACACCCTCCCTCACCACTGACCTGTAGCAGACCCCAACATCTCCCACTTCCCCAACACCGCCCTGTGTCAGTCCCCAAAGTCACTGACACCCTCCCTCACCAGTGACCTGTAGCAGACCCCAACATCTCCCACTTCCCCAACACAGCCCTGTGTCAGTCCCCAAAGTCACTGACACCCTCCCTCACCACTGACCTGTAGCAGACCCCAACATCTCCCACTTTCCCAACACAGCCCCGTGTCAGTCCCCAAAGTCACTGACACCCTCCCTCACCACTGACCTGTAGCAGACCGCAACATCTCCCACTTTCCCAACACAGCCCTGTGTCAGTCCCCAAAGTCACTGACACCCTCCCTCACCACTGACCTGTAGCAGACCCCAACATCTCCCACTTTCCCAACACAGCCCTGTGTCAGTCCCCAAAGTCACTGACACCCTCCCTCACCACTGACCTGTAGCAGACCCCAACATCTCCCACTTCCCCAACACAGCCCTGTGTCAGTTCCCAAAGTCACTGACACCCTCCCTCACCACTGACCTGTAGCAGACCCCAACATCTCTCCCTTCCCCAACACAGCCCTGTGTCAGTCCCCAAAGTCACTGACACCCTCTCTCACCACTGACCTGTAGCAGACCCCAACATCTCCCACTTCCCCAACACAGCCCTGTGTCAGTCCCCAAAGTCACTGACACTCTCCCTCACCACTGACCTGTAGCAGACCCCAACATCTCCCACTTCCCCAACACAGCCCTGTGTCAATCCCCAAAGTCACTGACACCCTCCCTCACCACTGACCTGTAGCAGACCCCAACATCTCCCACTTCCCCAACACAGCCCTGTGTCAGTCCCCAAAGTCACTGACACCCTCCCTCACCACTGACCTGTAGCAGACCCCAACATCTCCCACTTCCCCAACACAGCCCTGTGTCAGTCCCCAAAGTCACTGACACCCTCCCTCAACACTGACCTGTAGCAGACCCCAACATCTCCCACTTCCCCAACACCGCCCTGTGTCAGTCCCCAAAGTCACTGACACCCTCTCTCACCACTGACGTGTAGCAGACCCCAACATCTCCCACTTCCCCAACACAGCCCTGTGTCAGTCCCCAAAGTCACTGACACCCTCCCTCACCACTGACCTGTAGCAGACCCCAACATCCCCCACTTCCCCAACACCGCCCTGTGTCAGTCCCCAAAGTCACTGACACCCTCCCTCACCACTGACCTGTAGCAGACCCCAACATCTCCCACTTCCCCAACACCGCCCTGTGTCAGTCCCCAAAGTCACTGACACCCTCCCTCACCAGTGACCTGTAGCAGACCCCAACATCTCCCACTTCCCCAACACAGCCCTGTGTCAGTCCCCAAAGTCACTGACACCCTCCCTCACCACTGACCTGTAGCAGACCCCAACATCTCCCACTTTCCCAACACAGCCCCGTGTCAGTCCCCAAAGTCACTGACACCCTCCCTCACCACTGACCTGTAGCAGACCCCAACATCTCCCACTTTCCCAACACAGCCCTATGTCAGTCCCCAAAGTCACTGACACCCTCCCTCACCACTGACCTGTAGCAGACCCCAACATCTCCCACTTTCCCAACACAGCCCTGTGTCAGTCCCCAAAGTCACTGACACCCTCCCTCACCACTGACCTGTAGCAGACCCCAACATCTCCCACTTCCCCAATACATCCCTGTGTCAGTCCCCAAAGTCACTGACACCCTCCCTCACCACTGACCTGTAGCAGACCCCAACATCTCCTACTTCCACAACACAGCCCTCTGTCAGCCTCCGGAATACACTCACTGACCCACACTCTCCCTCAGGCTTATGTCAGTCCCCAAACTAATCGCTTACCCCACAGTCCCGTTTCCCATTATGTTCCCACTGACACACCATAGAACAGTACAGGCCCTTCAGCCCTCCATGTTGTGCCGACCCATATAATCCTTTAAAAAAAGTTCTACCCCGTAACCCTCTGTTTTTCTTTCATCCGTGTGCCTGTCCAAGAGGTTCTTAAACACTCCTAATGTTTTAGCCTCCACCACCATCCCTGGCAAGTCCTTCCAGGCACTCACAACCCTCTGTGTAAAAAATTTACCCCCGATGTCTCCCCTAAACTTCCCTCCCTTAATTTTGTGCCTATGCCCTCTGGTGTTTGCTATTGGTGCCCTGGGAAACGGGTACTGATTATCCACCCTATCTATGCCTCTCATAATCGTCTAGACCTCTATCAAGTCCCCTCTCATTCTACGCTCCAAAGAGAAAGGTCCCAGCTCTGCTAACCTTGCTTCATATGACTTGTTCTCCAAACCAGGCAACATCCTGGTAAATCTCCTCTGCACCCTCTCCGTAGCTGCAAACTTGGCACCAAGGCCATCTATTCCATCATCTAAATCACTGGAACACAGCATAAAGAGAAGCGGTCCCAACACCGGCCCCGGCAGAACATCACCGGTCACTGGCAGCCGACCAGAAAAGGATCCTTTTATTCCCACTCACACCCCTCACCGTGGTACCGACACCCCGCTCTCTGTAGCATCACCGACACCCCCTTCACCATCTCCCTCAGTGTTACAGATCCGTCCGTCTCTGATCGCCCCCGATCAAAAATACCGGAGCCTTTGGAAAAAAATATCAGGAGGCGAACAGGACCCAGCGCCCATGTCGACCGCAGATCGACGAGCCGAACTCAGCCCATGAATCCAGGACAGGCGACGATTCCCGCCCGGATCTCTGTCTCAGGAATGTTCCGGCCCTAAACCACAACGCCTCCACCCCCGAGAGCAAACTGTTTGTCCTGGAAAGCAACCGCTCCACCCTCGAAAACGAATTGTTCGCCCTGCGGAGGAACCTCTCGGTCCTGAGCACCGATCTCTCTGTTCAGCATCCAGCGCAAACTCATCTCCGAGACAGATTCAATGACCTGGAACTGAAGTACAGAACTCTCAACGAAACCAGGGCTCAAATCTGCCGACTGCTGACTGTCGTGGTTTCTCGTGCCCCACAAACGACCAGGAGACGCAGAAGGTTCTTCAAGAAGTGCTGAACTTTAATTTGCAAATCAAAGCTGAGACAGTCGTTGAGCTAGTCGCCGATTGCCCACCGATCCTTGTACACAGCATTTTTTTATAGCAATCTCCTGGTTTAGTTGTATTAGCATATCCAATCGGTCTACAGTTGCGTATCACAAGTACATCCGCCACTATTGTTTCTACCCATTGACTTAATCCTGTTCTAATCTACATCTATAGGGAGAAGCGATGTCGAGGTTTCGGGCCGAGACCCTTCGTCAGGACTAAAAGGAAAGGAAAGATAGGTTAGTCGTGAGGAAGGGTCTCGTCCCGAAACGTCGACATCGCCTCTCCCTATAGATGCTGCCTGGCCTGCTGTGTTCCACCAGCATTCTGTGTGTGTTGTTGTTTGAATTTCCAGCATCTGCAGATTTCCTCGTGTTTGCTAATCTACATCTCTTAGCTGCCTCTCATTAACACACCATTGTTTTCTACATTCTTAAGATTTCATTCTTCTACTAAATTGGATATATAGCAAGTTCAATGCTAACTACATAGTATTGATTACACAGCAAACAATGCAACTTTTATACTCCAGTATATCCCCCCCTTTGAGACCCATAGGGTCTCACACAGAGAAAGAAGACTAAGAGCCCGCGCACAAAAGCCCCAATATACTCAAGCACTTATTCCCAAATCTCGGGTTAAACTATAATTTTCTGCGCCAAGACCTCAAAGTATTCTCCCCCTGTTACCCTGGGCCGCTGAGCCAAAAACCTGTCCCTTTGTACCTGAGACAGGGGGGAAAAAACTCAGAAGCTCTTGCAATCTACACCCACACTGTCGTTTTGCTCCTGTTCATCCTGCAGGTGTTGTAGGCTCTAACGATACATTTTCGGTGTTTCTTTCTCCACTAAGCTTGCTTCAGTAATTGCCACGAGCATCGGAAATTGTTTGGTTGCAGCACGCACTACAAGAGACTTGAGACAAGGAGGAAAACAGCACAGCTCAACAATACAATACTGACAGTGTTTGCCATCTTAGTCAGCCATGCTCCCCATCCTCCGAGTCTACTGTCTAACCAGTCAAATAACTGATGTCCGGACCCTGCATTCTGCTTAACTTCCTTTCTTAGACATTTCAACTTATACATTGCCTTAGTAACCGATCCTTCCGGACTAGTGTTATTTGGTATAAAAGTACAGCACTTCTCTCCAAACATCACACTAACTGCGAGGAAGCCTGATAGAACATACACCAATATGGGCACATTGGTGCGTTCCCCATACAGCTTTGATAGCAGGGGTCTGTTATAACACAAAGCTTCAGGAAGCAAGCCTTAATCGGACCTGGACACTGTCGTTCACATTGCTCCCCTGTGCTCTCTTCGCCACCGCGTGCAGGTGGAGGAGTTATAAGGCATGGGGACTACATGCTGAGCGGGGCTTTCCCTTAAGCACAGGTAACAATTCTGTCTCTCCATCATTCCTGCCGTGTAAGCTGCCCATTGATACCACTGATTAGTACGTGTCTGTCACCATGGCGAGGAGGTAAGTGTTGTGCTCCTCTTACTTCTTTTCTGTAGGTTCTGTGGGGACTTAACAGTCCCATTCCGTATCTGCCACAGTAATGGTTTCCAAGTCTGCACTGGAGTATGTGGGTGCTTTGTCCCCAGGGGCACGACTGGTCGTTCCCAGCTCATCCCCATTATCTGAAGAAGCCCTACTATCCACCACCACATCCTGAGGGTCTTCAGGCCCGTCCTCAGGACCAAAAATTTCCCTTACCAATTGATCAAACTCCTGAGGTGCAGTGTCAGCTTCTTGTTCCTCCGGGCTGTCTCCTGCTAACTGCTCCTCCGCATCACTTACCTCGGACACCTCACCTGATTGCCCTTGCGGGGCTGCCCTCGTGCAGTGGTTCAGACGGTACCAGGTGGGAGCGTCCTTCTACCTGAACTGCGGTGGGTGATGCCTTGGTCACCGTAAAGGATCCTTCCCTTCTCGGCTCGTTCCACTTTCTCCGAAAAACTCGCACGTAAACCTGGTCTCCTGGTTTGATCGGTCCTTCCCCTGGTACAGTCTCCGGCTCTTTCTGTTTTTCCAGTGCATAAATAGACCTATGTATCATAGTTTAGCTGCTGCATGTATTGTTTCAATTCTATTTCCAATAGTTCCAAGCTAGGTCCTTTATACAGCCCGCTCCACTGGGGCACTGGCATGGGCCTCCCAGTGAGCATCTCATGCGGTGTCAGGCACGTTATTCGATTAGTTTGCATGCGGTAACTCATCAATGCTAACGGTAAAGCATCTACCCAATTAAGTTTAGTGTCTGCACAGATCTTGTTCAGTTTGGCTTTCAGGGTTCCATTAATTCTCTCTACCATGCCCTGCGACTGAGGGTGGTATACACATCCAAATCTTTGCTTTATCCTCAGCGCCTGTAATACCAATTTGACAGCTTTCTGGATAAAAGCTGAACCATTGTCTGAGCTAACTTCTGTAGGTATTCCAAACCTTGGGATCACTTCAGTTGTCAGAAATTTTACCCCTGTCTTTGCCCCTTGATCTCTTGAAGGTACCGCCTCCACCCATCTGCTAAATCGATCAATTACTACCAGCATGTATCTTTTCCCTCCCACTGTCTTTATCATGTCTACGTAATCGATCACTAGATGTTTAAATGGTCCTTCAGGTACAGGAATGTGACCTATTGGGGTTGTAATTCCCTTCCGAACATTATTCTCTGCGTATACCTCGCACTGTGACAAGACAAAGTCCACTGAAGCCTGTAAATAAGGTGACCAAAAACAATCCTTCTTTATTTTCTTTATCACTTCCCCCCTTGCACAATGGTCAATCCCATGCGCTTCTGAAATCAGAACCGTCAGTAGAGGGCGCTACCAACAAACCGTCTTCCGTGCTCCACAAGCCTTCCGGGTTCTGCTTGGCCCCCCTTCGTCTCCACATCGTCTGCTCTGCCAAAGTTGCCTTACCTTGTATTTCAATTAGGTCCTCTACCACAGGTTCTGGAGCTAGGCTTACCTGGGGGGGCAATGACAGCTGACGTACACCCAGACGCTTTTCTGGCTGCCTCGTCCGCAGCTTGATTTCCCTTTGTTATTACATCATTTCCCTTTTTATGTGCCTGGCATTTTACTATAGCCAATGCTTTAGGTTTCATCATGGCTTTTATTAAGTCTAGAATTTGCTGACATTGTTGTATGGGATCTCCACTGCTTTTTTTAAAACCTCTCTGCTTCCAGACTGCCCCGAACAAATGGCATACTCCATGAGCATATGCCGAATCAGTGTAGATGTCTACTTTCTCACCTTCCATCATTTCACACGCAGCTGTCAGGCCTTTGATTTCCGCTAGTTGGGCGGATCACGGTTAGGGACCGGACTCCATCCTAATAATCTTATAGCTCGACTGATCCCGCTGCACTACTGAGAACCCTGCATGATTTCCATCATAGCCCCTATAACAAGAGCCATCTACGAACAGAACCTTTTTATCTGCATCCTCTAGTGGTTCTGACCGTAAATCTGCTCTCAATTTGGCAAATGCCATCATCTTCCCTACACAATCATGGGGTTCTCCTTCATAGTCTAAAGGGACAAAATCGGCTATATTACTGGTAGTGCATCTCTGTATAGTTATGTCAGGAAATGTCAATAGCATCTGATACGCTGCTATCCTGGCTGGCGTCAGCACAAATTTCCCTCTTTCCAGAAATTCTGCTACTTTGTGGTGTGTGTACAGAGTTACAGGATAGCCCAGGGTTACAGATGATGCCTTTTCATATGCATAGTACAGCGCCGCCAATCCCTGATAACAGGGTGGATACCCCTGAGCCACCTCATCTAGTCTCGTACTGTAGTATGCTATCGGCTGCTTTGCTTTTCCTGTGCCTGTCTCTTGTGTTAGAACCGCTGTGACATAACCCTCCTGTCGGTTGGATACATACAAATGAAAAACCTTCTTGTAGTCAGGCAAAGCTAATGCTGGTGCTGACTGCAATTCCTGCTTAATAGTATTGAAAGCTATCTCCGCCTCTCCATTCCACTGTAATCCGTTCTTCAAATTTGTATGTCCTGCTTCTTTCATTATCTTTCTCAAAGGTGCCACAATCTCAGCATATTCTCCTATCCAATCTGAGCTGTACCCTGCCATTCCCAAAAACGTCATCATCTGCCCTACAGTCTGGGGTTTTGGGGCCTTAGTTATTGCCTCAATCTGATCTGGTGCTATCGACTTCACTCCCTTGGATATTACCCTGCCTAAGTATTCCACTTGCTGCGTGCAAAATTGCAGTTTCTTTTTGGATACTTTATGTCCTCCGTGCGCCAGCTTCTCTAACAGAGTTATAGTGTCCTGCTCACACTGTTCCTTACTGTGGGAGCAAATCAACAGGTCATCCACATACTGTAACAATGTACTTTCCAACGGCATGCCCTCTAGGTCTGCCTTCAACACCTGATTAAAAACGTGTGGTGAATGTTTAAATCCTTGCGGCATTCTGGTATCGGTATACTGAGCACCTCTGTAAGTAAATGCAAACAGATACTGACGCTGGTCGGCCAGAGGAATGCTGAAGAAAGCCAAACACAAATCAATCACTGAAAAGTAACTTGCTTCTGGTGGAACATTAGTCAAAAGCGTGTGTGGGTTGGGGACTACCGCTGGCCAGTCCTCTACCACATCATTTACCGCTCGCAAATCATGCACCAATCTCCACTTAGATTTATCTGCTTTTAAGACCGGCAGCAACGGGGTATTGCATGAACTGTTTGTTCTTTTAAGCACTCCTATTTCAAGCAACCCCTGAACTGTCGATGCTATTCCCTCTTCAGCTTCTGGTCTTAGAGGGTATTGTGGTCTCCTGGGTGGAATTGCTCCCCTTTTCAGCCTTATTTCCACCGGACTAGCTGTTTATATTTTCCCTACGTCCGTGTCATGCTGTGACCACAGAATAGACGGCAACTCATCTAACATTTTATCTTTCTGCTGGCCTCTTTCCTTTCCCAGCAATGGCATGTGTGGTTGGGGAGTTATTTCGACCTCTCTCACTGTCCCTACCATATCTACACTTACCATTATTTTAATGCAATTGTTGTCTTCTGATATCCACACCTCTGGCGTGATTTTCCTCCACACAGTTACGGTTTCAGCACGCTTAACTAAGGGTCCTAAGCTTTAGACTGATATCCCTTGTTTACCAACAACGTTACGTGGGGCGCAGCCTCCGGTATCCTGTACCATTTTTCTAAAAAGGTGTTCCACTTAACTTGTAAAGCTGCCCCTTGCTTTCCAATTATCACAGCCTCCCCTTCCAGGTGCTGCTTGGTACATACATGCCATCTCTCCTCTAACTCCCTGTTCTGAGTCTCGTCAAAAATCACTGTACAATGTAGCTCAGATTTGGGCATTACAGCCCTGGGTAATATAGTCTACACGCCCTTTTTCCATTTTTCCCAGGTTTGCTGAATCTGATCTGCGATGTCTCTTATCCAAAAGACATTAGCCTTCTTGTCTTCTCGCACTATCAATTGAGCCCCTGCTCTTTCCACACTCAGCCCATTTCTGGTGCATTCTAATTTTAATTCCAGTTTCAATAAGGCTTCTCTGCCCAACAAATTCATCGGAGTTCCTTTAAATATTAGCACCGGCAAAACGATTCCTTTATTTCCCATTCTCAACCGCACTGGAGCCGTGCTCTGTGTCAACTGTGTTTTCCCCGAGAACCCTACCGTCTTAATAAACTTTCCTGACATGGGAAGGTGAAGGGCGTACTGTGGCTGTACACAAGTGTACGTGGCTCCAGTATCTATCATCATTGGTGTCAGTTGCCCTTCTAACATAACCTGAACAATGGGTTCCTCGTCTGCCTCCCTTGTTATCATTGGGTAATGTCCCTTCCCACTCGAGTTCTCCGTGCACCCCTAATACCTCGCATAGGGGTTCACAGGTCCGCTTGGGCCTGTTGGGGCTGGTCCTTGGCTAAACTTTAGTTCCCTTCTTATCGGTTCCTGCTGGTGTGTGACAGGCCATGGTGTAAACGGACAATCTCTTCTCATGTGACCTGGCTGATTACATTCCCAGCACAATCTCTCTACCTCTCTTTCCCACTGTCTTCTCACTAGTCTCCTTTGCCCATAGCTCCTCTGTCCCCCTCCTTGGGACTTCCAGTCCTGTCTGGGCTGTTTGAATTTAGTCTGTTCCTGATAGAGCATTTGTGGGAATGCTCCCTCAAAGTCAATTATTGGCATGGGGTTTTCCGGCCCTTGTCTAACAGTATGATCGGTTCCTCCATATAGCAGTGCTTTGTCCAGTTCGATGGCTGTACTCAAACCGGTGGTTGCTGGCAGCATCTTTTTGCTTTTCTCTTTTTCCTTCTTTTTGAGTTCTTCGAGCTGCATTTGTATTAACTTTCTTTGCACCTCTTCCTGCTGCTCAGCCAACCTTCGTTTGTCTTTCCCCTATTTCTCAACCGCATGGACTACGTGGTCTCTGAATTCTTGTGGGGTCATTGACGTCAGCCCAACCACTTCCTCCAGTTTGGATTTTACTTGTGGAGGCATTGCATCCAAAATGCTATGTCGGAACAGTGAGGTCATAAATAAGCTATTCTCCACCTCTTGCTCAGTCTCCAGTCTCCAGCTTTTCAACTGGTTTCCTACGGAGGCTGCTGGGTTTTCAGTGTCTCCCAGTGGATCCACTTGTAAGGCTTTGGGGTCCACTTTGGGTGGATAAAGCTTTCTGAGGGCCTGCCATACCCTCTGCCTCACTCTGTCAAACCCATCTCCATCAGTTCTTGGGTCGTTCGAGTTTACTATGCCAGCCATTTCCATTAGTTCATTAAATTTGGAGGTTCCCATCAACCTTATCAACAGTGCCTTCAAATCTCCCATAGCCAATAATCGTCCCACCGTTTCTTCTTCAAAGGCTCTAATCTATTTCCCTGCTCCTTCATGTAAATTGGGCAGAGTGTTTTTCAGCCCTTCTAGGTCCTGGGATCCCCAAGGGATATACTGCACTTGTCTTGATCCTTTTTCCTAATAACGGCATGATTCTCCCCCTCCTTCTTCCCACCTGCCCTGGCTCTCCTTCTCACCTGATTCCCCATCTGTCTCAGGGTATGTCTTTACTGCCTCCCGCACACATGTCTCCGGGGTCCTCTTCTTCCCTCGGTCTCCCTGTGGAGTCCTTCCTTTCTGTCCCGATTCAATACTTGGTTGGCCCCTGGAGTATTTTTCGCATCTCCTCTGGCAATCCGCTCTCAGTAACTTGTCTGGCTCTCTCTCTACTTCCGCAAGTCGCTCCCCTACCGCCTCCTTCTGCCCTTCTAGGCTTCTGCCTCCTAACTCTTCCCCACAGATTCTCGCATCCTCTCTCTCTCCACTTAACTCTTGCTCCTCCAGTGAGTCACCTTCTCTTTCTTCCTGTCCGTGTCTGTACACCTGTGGCAGGGACTCCTCATGATCCTTACTCGTGCTTGATTCCTTTCTCTCTTGAGTTTCTCCAAGACTCTCATCTCCTATCTTTTTTCCACTTCCTCTTGAATGCCTCATCTCTTCCTGCCCTGGTGAGCCACTTTCTTTTCTAGTCTGTTTATTTCTATAGTATAACCGATACTCCTCATACTCCTTTTCCTCTCAAGTATTTCATCCGTTCAATCCCTTCTTCCATTTCTCTCTGTACCTGTTCTATCTTTATCCTTTCTGCCTGTATCTCCTTCCATATCGCCGCTTTTTCCTTCTCGTATTTATTTTTTCCTCCTCATTGTACCAAACCTGTACTTCTCCCTGCATGTTTACTGTTCCCGTCAGCAGGGGGCACTGCTTAGGGGTTCCTTCCCCATTATAGGGAGGGGGCTTTTCTGTTTCTTTCACATCCGGGTACGGAGCTGAAGCCAACTTCTCACCGTACCCTCCTCTCTCTCTAACAGGCTGTTTCTCCAGCACCTTAGTGTCTTCCTCGCTTGTAATCAATATTCTACCTGTCCTCCTCAGCCTTTCTCCCTCCATTCTGAAGAGTCTTAGCACTTCCATTTCTCGTTCTCTTTTTTGCCCTCTTTTCTTAGATTTATCTTTTGGTTTGTAATTTTTAATTAGTCCCTCCATTTCTTCGCACAAACTTACATCAAACGTTCCTTCTCTTGGCCGTTTTGTGACCAGGTTTTTGGTTCTCTTTTCCCATTTTTCTGAAGTTTTTGTGATCTGATATTTATTTACCGGGATTTTTTTTTTTGCTCGGAATCTCTACTGCCGTTCCTTTACCTGTCATGTTGTTCTCTCTTTTTAAGGTATTTCAGAGATTCACAGTGCGTTTAATGGATAATATTATTTACTCTAATTCTATGCCTGGTCTATCGTCTATCTACCAGCGCTTTAAACTATATATTGAACTGTCCTTGTTTCCTATTCTGTTCTGCCCGTACAGACCTCTATTCAGAGTGGTACCCACAGAACTTTCTCTTTGCACCTCGTCTGTTCAGACCCTTATCTCTTAAGGCGGCATCCACGAGGATTTTCTCTATTTTCCTTTCCCTGCCCGTTCAGACCTTCGTTTCATACGAAGCGGTATCCACAGGGATTTTCTCTATGCACCTCGTCTATTCAGACCCTTATCTCTTAAGGCGGTATCCACGAGGATTTTCTGTAGTTTCCCTTTCCCTGCCCGTTCAGCCCTTCGTTTCATACGAAGCGGTATCCACAGGGACTTACCAACACCACGTGGAATTTTTCTTCACTTAACTTCTCATTAGCTTATTTGTACTTACCCTCACTGCAGTGTTCTTGATCAATCCTCTGAGCCTCCTGTTAACCCCCAATTCTGCCAGATTCTTTGGACCGGAGAGACCCTTCGGCAGCGGTTCCACACTTCTGAAACTCCGAGACCTCCCCAAAACCAACAGAATTCTTAGTCCAAATTGTCGCAAAAAGCGCTTACCTTTTGTTTGGGTGCACCCTTAATTCTTTTAGCCTTGTGGGGGTCCCTAGAGGACTGGGAAGCGTCCCCAATCTGCCGTTTCCTTTCCGCGGGTCTCTTTCCGGTCCTGCCGCGGTCGCCAATTTTGTCGTGGTTTCTCGTGCCCCATAAACGACCAGGAGACGCAGAAGATTCTTCAAGAAATGTTAAACTTTAATTTGCAAAACAAAGCTGATACAGTCAGTGAGCTGGTCGCCGATTGCCCACCGATCCTTGTACATAGCATTTTTTATAGCAATCTCCTGGTTTAGTTGTATTAGCATATCCAATCGGTCTACAGTTGCGTATCACAAGTACATCCGCCACTATTGTTTCTACCCATTGACTTAATACTGTTCTAATCTACATATCTTAGCTACCTCTCATTAACACACCATTGTCTTCTACATTCTTAAGATTTCATTCTCCTACTAAATTGGATACATGCATAGCAAGTTCAAAGCTGACAAAATAGTTTTGATTACACAGCAAACAATGCAACTTTTATACTCCAATATGACCGGCAGACAGGGTGAGGAAACATCCCCACTCCCCCCGCACCGAATCACAAGGCTGCTGATCTCGGGAATGTGGCGAAGAGACTTCCGGCGAGAGTGACACCTACTGTCCGAACCTGCGTCAAGCGACGGTGTGCCGGGAGAGACACCTAGTGGCTGGTCCCGGGAGTGCGTTATTGCTGCACCACAGGGGGAGCTTCACCCTGCGTTCGGTAGGACGAGCGGAGGAGCTCTGATCCCGAATATGAGTGACGTAACGGTGTGGAGGGAGATTCACTCTGTGTCTGACCCTGGGAGTGTGTGATGTGACGGTGTGGAGGGAGATTCACTCTGTGTCTGACCCCGGGAGTGTGTGATTGGACGGTGTGGAGGGAGATTCACTCTGTGTCTGACCCCGGAAGTGTGTGATGGGACGGTGTGGAGGGAGATTCACTCCGTGTCTGACCCCGGGAGTGTGTGATGGGACGGTGTGGAGGGAGATTCACTCTGTGTCTGACCCCGGGAGTGTGTGATGGGACGGTGTGGAGGGAGATTCACTCTGTGTCTGACCCCGGGAGTGTGTGATGGGACGGTGTGGATGGAGATTCACTCTGTGTCCGACCCTGGGAGTGTCTGATGGGACGGTGTGGAGGGAGATTCACTCAGTTTGTGTGTGTGTGTGTGTGTGTGTGTGTGTGTGTGTGTGTGTGTGTGTGTGTGTGTGTGTGTGTGTGTGTGTGTGTGTGTGAGATGAGCCGGAGTAGAGAGAAAAAGTGAAGGGAAATTGAAGTTGAGTGGGATTTAGAGGGTTTATCTTTTTGAATCATTCAGGAGGAGACTCTTGGCTGAGAGAAGGTACAAAACTGTTCATGATTTGTTTTCAGTTTAAATATTGTTTCCTTCTTTATAATCGCACAGTCAGAGCAGTAGCAATGACTATCAGGAGAGTTGAATACTCCTCCTGCGAGATGTGGGAGGTATGGAGACCTCCAGAGTCCCCGACAACTTCACCTGTAAGAAGGTCATCCAGCTGCACCGTCTATCACTCTGCGTTACAGAGTTGGAACTGGAACTGGATGAACTCGGGATCATTCGGGAAGCTGATGGGGTGATAGGGAGGACATATAGAGAGGTGCTTACACCCAAAGTGTAGGGTACAGGAAAATGGGTGACAGACAGGACGGTGAAAGGACTTAAACAGCCAGAGACTGTGCAGCGACCCCTCGTGGCCAACCCGCTCAATAACAGGTAGACCACTTTGGATACCTCTGGATGGTAGGAGGGAGGGGCAAATGACCAAGCAGGGGAAAGTCTCACCGGTCAGGTCTCTGGAACTGACTGTGGTTCTGTGGCTCAGCAGGGAGTAAAGGGTGAAAGTTGGCGAGCTGTATCGATAGTGTTCTCTTTGTTAGGGGAAAGAAAAAGAGACACTGTGGACGAGAACGAAATTCCTCGATGGTATGCTGTCATTATCGTCACCGGTGTATAAGTAGGAAAAGGGAGCCGGTTCTCCAAACTGATGTATGTGCAGGTGTGGACAAAATTAGCAAGAACATTTGAGTTTAATACGTGGCTAAGGAGTTAGGGTTGAAACTCACGTAATTTGTATAAGAAAACAGATAGCAAGTATATGTAGGATATCAGTAAGTACACACACACACGCGCGCACACACACACACACACACACACACACACACACACACACACACACACACACACACACACACACACACACACACACACATTTATGCAGCTTGAAGCACCCCGGGCATTTTGAATGCCATTGTAATCGACAATTATTCACAAAGCAGATTGTCTTCTGCCGAGCGAACACTGGGGGGCAGCACAGACCCCTGCCTGGAGGCCACGCCACACCACCCCCACCTCGCTCAGCTCCTTCATTTCCTCTCCCATGAGCAACTCTCACAGTTTACACCTGAACTGGGATCGAACTAATATCCCAGCGGTAAGGTTTGCCATGAGAAGGGGAGAGTGGTGGTATAAACTACAGTTGCAGGGACATGTAAATAAGAACACCATTAGAGTTAGTTGAGTGGTTGTTCGGACAGATGTTGTGAGGACTTGTGAAAAACTCGAGCCTGTCGGGACTCATGTTCTGAGCTGCGTACGTTTCAATGCGGGAAGTATTGTTTGAAGGGCCGATGCGCTCAGGTCAGGGGTCAACGCCTCTAAGCCTGACACGGCAGATATCAGTGAGACTTGACTGCAGGCGGGACAGTACCGCTTGCATAAGCTGTGAACGGGACACACAGACCTCACTGTGACACGGGGATGTTCTTCGATGGGACACTGAAAGTGTTTCGATGTCACAGCCACAACCACATCTGACATGAACACGCCCCTCATCGTGACACTGAGACACTGACAGGATCTGCACAACAGTAGTGATGCACCATCAATAACTCACTCTGAGATGGAAGAAGCGAGATATCGGCTTTTATTGACTGGAAGAATGAACAACACTACATTCTGGAGAATGAGGCCGGGCTCAGGCCTCAATCGCCTTTATACAGGGGTCTGTGGGAGGAGCCACAGGAGCAGTCCAGACAGGTATATGTAGTTCACCAAATTCACCCCCCCCCCTTTGTTTTAAAAGAGTCCCCAGGTGGCGAAGTTTCTTACAAGTATATTTACAGGTTAAGTCTATCAGGTGGTCGAATCTGTCGCTGCGATCTACGTAGCTCCAGCTGCGATTGCACAGGTGCCGGTGGTGGTGATTGCACAGGTGCCGGAGGTGATGATTGCACAGGTGCCGGTGGTGGTGATTGCACAGGTGCCGGAGGTGGTGATTGCACAGGTGCCGGAGGTGATGATTGCACAGGTGCCGGTGGTGGTGATTACACAGGTGCCGGTGGAGGTGATTGCACAGGTTCCGGTGGTGGTGATTGCACAGGTGCCGGTGGTGGTGATTGCACAGGTGCCGGTGGTGGTCATTGCACAGGTGCCGGAGGTGGTGATTGCACAGGTGCCGGTGGTGGTGAATGCACAGGTGCCGGTGGTGGTGATTGCACAGGTGCCGGTGGTGATGATTGCACAGGTGCCGGTGGTGATGATTGCACAGGTGCCGGAGGTGATGATTGCACAGGTGCCGGTGGTGGTGATTGCACAGGTGCCGGTGGTGGTGATTGCACAGGTGCCGGAGGTGGTGATTGCACAGGTGCCGGTGGTGGTGATTGCACAGGTGCCGGAGGTGGTGATTGCACAGGAGAGGGAGGTGGTGATTGCACAGGTGCCGGTGGTGGTGTTTGCACAGGAGACGGAGGTTGTGCTGGTTCTAGCCTAACTGGAGGTGTCAGGGATCCCTCACGTGTGTGGGAGGCGCCCGGAATATACGCGTACGAGATGCCCGGTACATGAGCGTCGTGAGGAGTCTGGGTGGGGCACGGTGTGCGCGGTGTCACCTCGGGTACCGGGTTCATAGTTACCGTGGAGTGTTCGGGGTAGTGGTCTGCTGCTCCTGCGGGCGCCAGGTCGCGGACGGAGACCGTGTCCTCCCACCCATCAGGCAAGACCACGTAGGCATACTGGGGGTTAGCATGCAGGAGGTGAACCTTCTCTACCAGCGGGGAGTATTTATTACTCCTCACATGTTTCCGGAGCAGCACTGGCCCCGGGGACGTCAGCCAAGCCGGTAGGGTGGTCCGAGTGGCAGACTTCCTGGGAAAAGAGAATAGGCGTTCGTGAGGGGTGGCATTGGTGGATGTACATAACAGAGAGCGGATAGAGTGGAGTGCCTTGGGGAGGACCTCCTGCCAGCGAGAGACCGACAACCCTTTTGACTTAAGGGCTAAAAGTGTGGCCTTCCACACTGTGGCATTCTCCCTCTCCACCTGTCCATTCCCCCAGGGATTGTAACTCGTGGTTCGACTAGTAGCAATGCCCCTAGCCAGCAGGTACCGGCGCAGCTCGTCACTCATAAAGGAGGACCCTCTATCACTGTGGATATAGCAGGGATATCCGAACAGAGTGAAGAGCTGGCGCAGGGCTTTTATGACGGACGTGGTAGTAGTGTCGGGACAGGGAATGGCAAAGGGGAATCGCGAGTACTCGTCAATAATATTGAGAAAATAGACATTGAGTTCAGTGGAGGGAAGGGGGCCCTTAAAGTCAACACTCAGTCGCTCAAAAGGGCGGGTGGCCTTGACAAGCTGCGCAGTGTCCGGACGGTAGAAGTGGGGTTTGCACTCAGCGCAGATTTGGCAGTCCCTGGTCATCGTCCTGATGTCCTCCAGGGAGTACGGCAGGTTCCGGGCTTTAACGAAATGGTAAAATCGGGTGACCCCCGGATGGCAAAGATGTGCATGAAGGGCATACAGCTGGTCGAGCTGTGCACTAGCACACGTGCCCCGGGATAGGGCATCAGAGGGTTCATTGAGCCTGCCAGGCCGGTACAGGATATCATAATTGTAGGTGGAGAGTTCTATTCTCCACCGCAAAATTTTATCATTTTTGATTTTGCCCCGCTGTTGGTTGCTGAACATGAACGCAACTGAGCGCTGGTCGGTCAGCAAGGTGAACCTTTTGCCGGCGAGATAGTGCCTCCAGTGCCTGATAGCTTCCACTATGGCCTGGGCTTCTTTCTCCACCGCGGAGTGTCGAAGTTCAGAGCCTTGAAGGGTACGAGAAAAGAATGCTACTGGCCTGCCTGCCTGATTCAGGGTAGCGGCAAGCGCGAAATCGGAGGCATCACTCTCTACTTGGAAGAGAATGGTCTCGTCCACCGCATGCATCGTTGCTTTGATAATGTCCCCTTTAATGCAGCTGAAGGCCGCGCAGGCTTCAGCAGAGAGGGGAAAAGTGGTAGACCGGACCAGGGGGCGGGCCTTGTCTGCGTAAGGGGGGACCCATTGGGCGTAATAGGAAAAAAAAAAACCCAGGCACCGTCTGAGGGCTTTGAGAGTGGTGGGAAGGGGGAGTTCTAACAGGGGGCGCATACGATCGGGGTCAGGGCTAATGACCCCGTTTTCCACGAGATACCCAAGGATAGCGAGTCGGGTGGTTCTGAACACACACTTGTCCCTGTTATAAGTAAGGTTCAAAGCTTCGGCCACTTGGAAAAATCGTTGGAGGTTGACGTCGTGATCCGACCAGTCGCGACCACAGATGGTGATGTTATCTAGATAGGGAAATGTGGCCCTCAGGTTGTACTGGTCCACTATCCGGTCCATCTCCCTCTGGAAGACTGAGACACCATTGGTGACACCAAATGGGACGCGCAGGAAGTGATAGAGCCTGCCGCCCGCCTCGAAGGCGGTGTAGGGGCGGTCATCTGGGTGGATGGGGAGCTGGTGATAAGCGGATTTCAGATCTATCGTCAAGTACACCTTGTACTGAGCTATCTGGTTGACCATATCCGCGATGCGGGGTAGGGGGTACGCGTCAAGCTGCGTGAACCTATTGATGGTCTGACTATAGTCCATGTAACGTTCTCGCTCGGGTGTAACGAAACCTGAGTTAAACGTCGAGGTAAACCGTAGTCAATGAAAACAAGGTCGCAGTAAGATTAACCATTTACTGTTCACTCTTCACATTAACGTATGGTGAAAACTGTTGATAAAACAATACAAGATTGGTACAGTATTTGTTTCCTTCTAGATATCACATTTACATCGTGAATACTTGCAAAGGTAAAACTACAACAACTACATTACATTAAAGTGCAGCATACAGTCAGAATCTACCGACTCCATTGACTGCTTTAAATACACTTCAACACAAACTATCCCGACTCTTTAACTAACGAAAACATAAACCTTATCGACCGTCGTTACTTTTAACAGAATCAGCGTTAACATTTTAATTCAACATATCGATTATCTCATGACTTACAGCGTTGCTTTCACTGTGTTTCTGGTGCGTAGAAAGAAAACTCTGCTTGCGCTGAACTGACGCATGTCTGGCCCCCACCCTTGCGTTTATCCCAAACCGGTATTTTCCCACAAGACGCGGCGAAACCGGATGTGATGTCATCGCATGCCGCGATATATTACAGACAAATGAATTTACTTAAACAATCCTAACTTTAACTAAGAAATGCTAACAAACAAATTACTAAGCGAAAATATTATAAACTAAATAACTGCCATAAAGGCAACACACTCCCCGCTTGACCTTCGTAAGGTCACAATGAACATAATACAAAACTTCAGTCTCTAAATCAGTCATTAGGTAGAAGTAGAATGACTTCTGTAACTGGCCTTTGGTAAATTTTCACATCGCCTTGGTCGGTAGTTTTCAACTCGACTTTTTGACATGTCCATCCCTACTAGGGAATGTGGCAGTGATTCTGGCCATTGGCCAGCAGTTGCGGGCGCTTTGCTTGTCTCTGAGCAGGACTAAATCTCCAACTTGAAGATTCCTGCGGGGTTCTGTCCACTTTTGTCTGTGTTGCAACAAAGTTAGATATTCCTGTCTCCAACGAGACCAGAATCGATTTGCTAGGGCCTGGACCTGTCTCCATTGCTTTGTGTACAAATCCTTATGAGAGAAGTCCCCTGGTGGAGGGGGGTGCTCCCGCCTTCTGCGAAAGGAGCATTGATGGCGAGAGTATGAAGGGGTTTTCCGGGTCGGAAGACACAGGTAGGAGTGATCGTGCATTTATAATGGCTGTGACCTCTGCCATTAGTGTGCACAGTACCCCGTTGGTCAATCGGGTGCGTTGCTGCATCTCAGGTTTCCCTTTCAGGGTTTTTTGCAAGGACGTGAACCGCTTGACTGCCTGCTCTTTGTTGTTTGGCAGTCGCTGGCGTGGTTCTCTGAAAGGTAGTGGGGCAACCCAATTATTTGCTTCATCTCTGAAGACTTCGGTGTCCATTATTTCTAAGAAAATGACGTCTTGAGCTGACGGAACAGGTTTATTATCATGCTCCGTTTGAGCGAAGACTGATTGACCCAGCGTCTCGTCAGTTACTTTGCGCTTGTTAAAGCCTTGTTGTGCTTCCTGGACACACATGGAACTTGTGCGGGGTTGAAGAATCGAATGGCGGCTACTCTCTAGCACATTGGTCTTGAGTATGTTAACCGTCGATTTGTGTATGTTGCCAGGGCACACCTCTCCTATCACCACCCAGCCCAGATCCAGGCGTTGCGCAAAGGGGGCGTCGTGTGGTCCATTGACCTGCTGCCTGACCTTGTGCACCTGGAGAACATCTCTTCCTAATAGCAGGAGTATTTCCGCTTTTGGATCCAGTTCTGGTATGTGTTTGGCGATGTGGTGGAGATGTGGTTGGTGTAGCACCGCACTTGGCGTCGGGATCTCAGTGCGGTTATTCAAGATTTCGTTGCACTCTAAGAGTGGAGGGAGACAGATGACGACTTTACCATCCAGGGACTCGATCTGGAAGCCTTCAGCCTTCCTTCCGTAAGTTTCCATGTTGCCTGAGCAAGTTCTAAGGTAGTATGGGAACTGCTCTCTCTCAATGTTGAACAAGTTAAAGAACTCTGGACTGACTAGCGAACGATTGCTCTGATCATCCAGAATTACATAGGCTTTGATGGCCGTGTCTTTGGCTCCCTTAGGGTACACCTTAGTGAGACAGATCTTTGAACAAGAACGGCTTGACTGAGCTTGATCGCAAACTTTTGTACAGCTCGAGCTGACAACAGTTGTCCTGGTCTGAGCTTCTCCCTCCCCGCCGTCCTGTTGTGGGGGTGGTGGAGCTTTGTCGGTTCGCGGTAACGGGCCGGGATGCATGGCCCCATCGTGATTAGTGCTATTACATTCCGGGCACTTCACGGCGATCGTACACTCTCTAGCACAGTGAGAGGTCGAGGAACAGCATTTAAAACATATTCTTTTCTCCTTGAGAAGGGCCATCCACTCTTCAAGGGGTTTTTCCCTAAACGTTCTGCATCTTTTGAGGGGGTGGGGTTTGTTATGCAATGGACAATTCTTGCTAGGGTCGTTGTTAGTTGTAAAGGCTTCAGTCTTAAGCACTGAGACTGGTTTATTAATGTTGAAATTATTCGGAGAGGATTTATCTGGCTTGGTGTAAATTGTCCTGCTTCCTGGACCTATGAGGCTAGGATCATTTCGCTTCTTCGCCTCCTTGCACACAAACCTAGTGAAATACTCAAAGGGAGGAAATCGACCTCTGTGATCTTCCTTGTACTCTGAGGCAACGGACAACCACCTGTCCTGCAGCCCAAATGGAAGTTTGTCCACGATTTGTCTAATCCCGGTTGGAGTATCTAGGTATACTAGACCAGCTGAGTAGCCATTTTCTTTGGCGCCTTGAATCTCCATGAGTAAATCTCCGAATTCTCTTAGCTTAGTGTGGTCCTTGGCTGACACCTTAGGAAAATTTCCCAAACGTTGGCATAGCGCCGCTTCAATAATTTCGGGGGCCCCATAGCCCTCCTGAAGTCTCTCCCATGCTTTCTTCAATGCTAGCTCGGGTTTGTTGATGTACACTGAACGTATGCGTCTCACCTGTTCGCATGATTCTTTTCCCAGCCATTTCGCCATTAGATCCAACTTCTGGGTTGTTCTGAGCTGGACTCCGTCGATAGCGTTGGTGAATGTGGAGTGCCATGCACGGTAATTTTCAGGTTTATCGTCGAACTGGTATAGTCCTGAAGTGACGAGATCCCGTTGTGCTAAATACCGTGCTACGGGTTCGACTGCAAGTGGCGTGCGGGCTGAGGGAACATGTCTGCAGGTACACGACTGAGAGTGTACATCTGTTATGGAATTTGCTGTTCTGGACTCGGTCTTTGCCTCTCTTCTCCCCAAATCTGGTAAGTTCGGTGTCGAGAAGTACTTGTCGTGAGCCCTTGCACTCTAGGGTTCGTCGCCGAGTTGCACGCGTAAATTGTTTTCCTCGGATGGATGTGATGCGGTCGGGCCTCTCTGAGACTCCTCGTGAAGTTGGACGTTATCTACTGAGTGTGGAGCGGAAGAACGAATCTTCCAGTTTATTTGAGATTGGACATAGTCGCTTGTGCGTTCCAACCTGATCTTTTCTGAAGTAGATTTTCCGTCAACCGGATCATGCATTTCTTCAGCATCTTCTATGAACTCTGCTTCCACCCTGGCAGCTGCTGCTTCTCGTTCTAGCTTCAGCACTTCTAACTCTGACGCTATCCTTGTTCTTTCCAACTCGTTTTCGCTTCTCTGGCAGCCTTTTTCCTCTTGTTTTCGGCTTTCCTCCTCTGGTTTTCTGCTTCTCTCCTCTGGTTTTGCTCTTGCAACTCGTTTTCGGCTTCTCTGGCAGCCGCTTTCATTTTGACTTCTAATTCTTGTTTGGCAAAGCACGCTCGCACATCGGCGAGTTCTGCTTTAGCTCTTGCTTGGGCGGCCTTACTTGATGCCCTACTGCCCCTGTCGCAGGATGGCAACGACTTTATGCTGGACCGAGTTGACATTGCTGCACTTGAAACACCTGATAATGCCGCTTTTTCACTGTAACGTTCTCGCTCGGGTGTAACGGACCCGAATTAAACGTCGAGTTAAACCGGAGTCAATGAAAACAAGGTCGCAGTAAGATTAACCATTTACTGTTCACTCTTCACATTAACGTATGGTGAAAACTGTTGATAAAAACAATACAAGATTGGTACAGTATTTGTTTCCTTCTCAATATCACATTTACATCGTGAATACTTGCAAAGGTAAAACTACAATAACTACATTACATTAAAGTGCAGCATACAGTCAGAATCTACCTGCTCCATTGACTGCTTTAAATACACTTCAACACAAACTATCCCGACTCTTTAACTAACGAAAACATAAACCTTATCGACCGTCGTTACTTTTAACAGAATCGGCGTTAACATTTTAATTCAACATATCGATTATCTAATGACTTACAGCGTTGCTTTCACTGTGTTTTTGGTGCGTAGGGAACAACTGCTTGCGCTGGACTGCCACATGTGAGCGACCCCCACCCTTGCGTTTATCCCGAACCGGTATTTTCCCACAGGACGCGGCGAAACCGGATGTGACGTCATCGCAGCCGCTATATATTACAGACAAATGAATTTACTTAAACAATCCTAACTTTACCTAAAAAATGCTAACAAAATACTAAGCGAAAATATTATAAACTAAATACCTGCCGTAAAGGCAGCACACACCTTCTATAGATTTGCTATGTATAGCCTCTGGAAAATAATCTCAGGGCTGTGTCTGCCGTTAGATGTGTACTCTGATTAAAAATTTTCCTTTAACCTTTGAACATTGATCTATCGTTTTGATTGCTTCTCCCGACCTTGGGTATGAACTTTTCCTGCACTGCGAGTATTACTTCTTTAAATCGGCCCGAATGTCAAGCAGATCCTTCTAGTTCACCTTCTAAAGCCTTAGCCACATCTTCACAAAATGTACCTTCCCGATATTGAATTCACTTGTTTTGGTTTTTACTGATATAGTAAAAACAGGATTCTTCTCTTGCTGGTGCATGAATATACTGGGTCAAGAAACACTTGTTTAACGTTTCAATAAATTCACTCTCCTCTGGTCCATAAGTCACTGGGTTCTTCCAGTCAGTATTTTGGAAGATAATGGTACCCATAACTACAACACACCATCACAGTTTTTTTTAATCTTCTGATGGAGAAATACGTAACAAGGAATTGTCCTCATTGTGTAGACTAGGTTGGTCATGGAGGTATGAATTAAAATAAATAATTTTTTTGAAAAAGCTACGATAAAGATGTGGATGATTCCTCACGGAAGTATGTGACGTCTGGTAGTTAAGCAAAGTCAGTGCAGGAGAATATTTAATTGAGGATTGTGGAGATTGTTGGCAGTAATTTAAAGTAAAGCGGGAATGATTAGAAGCAGCAATTATGCGTTGCATGAGGTGGTGTCGGGCTTGAAGAGAAAATATTCACATTAGGGAGAAGCCCAATAATTTACAAGGAGAGTGGGCGAATGGGGAGTGGATAACAATGCTTTTCAGTCAGTTTTAGAGAGCTTATTTTAAAAAAAGAGTGAGAGATAAGAAGCATTTTAGCTTGTAGTGGAAGGATGGGAAAATTTGCACTGATTTAAAGACATTATGAATATAATTCTTAAATCAATATTAGAAAAGAAACACAACACTAGAGATCAGAAGAAGTTTCCAAAGCAGATGGAAAAGCTGCACAGCAAACTTGCCCATTCAGAGAGAAGTAATATGGGTCTTTGAAATAGAAGAGGACGTAGTGACGCATCTCTGTACGGCAGCCTCGCTCCAAACATCTCTTGCCAGCATACAAACCGAAGAACCCTGTACCTCTCTTGGCGATTTCCCCATGTGAGACCAGAAAGAGATCGCAATGTAAGGAAACGAAGCAGGAACTGAAACGGGAATATAACATGCACTACTTCCTTTGTGTTTAAGCATCTGAGAGATACTGCTCAGGAAAATGAGACATTCATGCCTGCGGATTATCATACTGAGTTGTTACAGACAATGATCACCGGAGAGCAGTACACGGTCTAGGCAACGCTGATGAAAGGACATTGATTTGAATGTGTTTCTATAGGAACATATCATTAGGTCATAATACATAGCAGCCTTTTCTCAGTCCCGGAATTACATTCTTCACACTCGAATTTGCGGCAAATAGAAGAATAAGGCAGCAAGTGAAGAATTAAACAATCCTTTAAGTTATATCTGGGTACGAGCAGAGTAACTCGCTAGACGTGCCAACCAAATGTAACCAGAGGAGCGACAAGCACTCAATTAAATTTACGTCAGATCAATGAATGGTGTCCCAAGGGCCACAATGAATAAACATTATATCGAGACAATTTAAAGCCAATAGTCAGATATATGTGGTGTCTGGCAGCACCGATGAATCTAGAATGTCCTTGATATTGTTTCATCCTTCTGTCCTAACACACAGTGAGGAATTGAGGTTCAGTACAAAGTTTTCGAGTGTACACAAGAAAGTGCAAGTGTGAAATTCTGAGGGAAGTAACACTCTAAAGGAATATACCTTCACTCCATCAGTAAGAGATATCTGGATTGGATTTTGTTGGGGAAATGTTCCCAGTACTGTGTCCAAACCTATTCATTCAGCGGTGGTAATTGGGTTTATTAAGCCTGCTAGTATGCAACAGAACGTTGATTTACTCTGAATCCTATACTTGGTCATAGATTGCAGGTGAGAGAACGTGGACGCCGTTGGAGATTTAATGGCGTGCTGAGGTATTTTAAATGGTTTGAATATTAATCTGCGGACGATACATAACTTCCAGCGTCCATTTGCTTTAGACATGGAAAAGATTTCTCAAATGTATGATTCTAATCATAGATTATCTGTGAATTGTTCAACACTTACAATTATGTCATTTTCTGTGATAGTTTAAAGTGTGAATGCATTGAGAACGTAAAATATTGCACAGGGTCTGGATATCTGTCAGATCACTTGAAATATAAAGATAGCCAATTCGTGCGTAAGTGAACGGAAGGCACTCGTGTTTGTTAGGTTTGTTTTGAGAGAATGCTTGAATTAATCCTCCGTTCGACAGCACAATATGTCTATCTCAAATTGTATGTTTCCTTGAGTGAAATGCATTTCCAGGCCCTGATGTGAATTTCAGATGGTGGGTTTCTTTCCGAAACTCTTAGTGTATCTGGGCGACCATCACCCTCATTTACCTTCCTTGTGCTCTTTAGCATATTTGCTAAGGTATTTCACCCTGGCAATTAACCCTCCATATGCCAGTGACCTGTAACGGTTTGACGATAGAAAATTTCAAGCCTGTATTTTTGGTTTTGCTTTACCTGCGTATTTAGAATATGATCTTTTATTTGTCTGTTTTTGTATTGATTTCAGACGGAGACGCAGATTCCTCCGCGGCCGGGTGGAATCAGGGTTAAAGGGATCGAAATATGAGTGTGACTATTCCGGCCACGACAAACTCATTGTTGAAAGATAAGTTGGCAGATGGGCAAATTCATGTATACTTGAAATTGGAATTTGGAATTGGCATTTTGGGAGATTGGTTGATCTGGGGAGCACTAACAGATGCTGCTGAAGACTATCAAATGTTGAGTGTTATGGGTTCCATTGAAAATATTTCTTTCGGTGTCATTGTAGCATCAGCCCTGTAATATGCCAACGGGAGGTCAGATTGTATTGCGTGCAGTTCCATTCAGAAATTCAGAATTTTGCATACATCGTCAGCAGTAATTCAATAAAATATCCAAGTTTTGCAGGATGGTCAAATTACAGTCGGAATTTCAGAACACTTTCATTGCGGAGTGGAGAAATAGTTGTAAAGTCTATTAACGTGTATCCGTTACTTGTGGAACACCACTGACCACCGTCTTCCTTGCAGAATTCCTTCCTTCTAGTATCTAATCTGCCTTCTGTTGATAAGCCCATTCTCAGTGTACACAATCTGGTTTCGCTCGACCCAATGCCGTCTCACTTTCTGAATGTGCCTATCATGCATATCCCGGTCAAACAACTTACACGATTAATACACCCCGCATCGACTGGTTTATCTTCATCAGTATATTTGTTCACATTTTCGAATAATTCATTTAGGCTCATATGGGAGGACCAGCTCCTAGAAAACCATGCTGACTGTTCTCATCCAGAATAAATTTCTCCAGATATGCATAAATTCCATCTCTAAGAATCCTCCCCGGGAGCTTGCCCACCCTGACGAAAGGCTCAATGTCCTGTAAATCTCAGGAGTATCCCTAATGCATTTCTTGAAAAAAGAATTAACAGTCACCATCCTCCAATTCCCCGGTAATACTCCTGTGGCCAGTGAAGGCACAAATATCATGTTTAAAACCGCAGTAGTATCATCGCCCGCTTGCTCTAGTTACCTGAGGTACATATCTTCTATATATAAATATAGAATGGTTTATTTTAATGGGTTACAAGTTTCCAAGGCATAGATTGTAACGTAGGGATGTCCCACTGTATCCGTCTTTTTATGCCGGATCCACATTTATCAAGGTCGCGCTCACCGGCTGACACCGAAGCAAAGTATCATTAAGGACCTTCACTGCCTCCTTGCACTCCAGCCAGATGTTTCCTGATATGTCCCTCCCACCATCTCGTCACTCTCCTGTTCTTCATGAACCTTAATGAGACACTCAGAGGCATTCTCACCCTCCCACCCTCTCGTCACCCTCCTGTTCTTCATGAACCATAATGAGACACTCAGAGGCATTCTCATGTTCCTTCCCACCCTCTCGTCACACTCCTGTTCTTCATGAACCTTAATGAGACACTCAGAGGCATTCTCACCCTCCCACCCTCTCGTCAATCTCCTGTTCTTCATGAACCTTAATGAGACACTCAGAGGCATTCTCACCCTCCCACCCTCTCGTCACCCTCCTGTTCTTCATGAACCTTAATGAGACACAGAGGCATTCTCACCCTCCCACCCACTCGTCACCCTCCTGTTCTTCATGAACCTTAATGAGACACTCAGAGGCATTCTCACCCTCCCACCCTCTCGTCACCCTCCTGTTCTTCATGAACCTTAATGAGACACTCAGAGGCATTCTCACCCTCCCACCCTCTCGTCACCCTCCTGTTCTTCATGTACCTTAATGAGACACTCAGAGGCATTCTCACCCTCCCACCCTCTCGTCACCCTCCTGTTCTTCATGAACCTTAATGAGACACTCAGAGGCATTCTCACCCTCCCACCCTCTCGTCACCCTCCTGTTCTTCATGAACCTTAATGAGACACTCAGAGGCATTCTCACCCTCCCACCCTCTGGTCACCCTCCTGTAGTTCATGAACCTTAATGAGACACTCAGAGGCATTCTCACCCTCCCACCCTCTCGTCACCCTCCTGTTCTTCATGAACCTTAATGAGACACTCAGAGGCATTCTCACCCTCCCACCCTCTCTTCACCCTCCTGTACTTCATGAACCTTAATGAGACACTCAGAGGCATTCTCACCCTCCCACCCTCTCGTCACCCTCCTGTTCCTCATGTACCTTAATGAGACACTCAGAGGCATTCTCATGTTCCCTCCAACCTCTCGTCACCCTCCTGTTCTTCATGTACCTTAATGAGACACTCAGAGGCATTCTCATGTTCCCTCCAACCTCTCGTCACCCTCCTGTTCTTCATGTACCTTAATGAGACACTCAGAGGCATTCTCACCCTCCCACCCTCTCGTCACCCTCCTGTTCTTCATGTACCTTAATGAGACACTCAGAGGCATTCTCACCCTCCCACCCTCTCGTCAATCTCCTGTTCTTCATGAACCTTAATGAGACACTCAGAGGCATTCTCACCCTCCCACCCTCTCGTCACCCTCCTGTTCTTCATGAACCTTAATGAGACACAGAGGCATTCTCACCCTCCCACCCACTCGTCACCCTCCTGTTCTTCATGAACCTTAATGAGACACTCAGAGGCATTCTCACCCTCCCACCCTCTCGTCACCCTCCTGTTCTTCATGAACCTTAATGAGACACTCAGAGGCATTCTCACCCTCCCACCCTCTCGTCACCCTCCTGTTCTTCATGTACCTTAATGAGACACTCAGAGGCATTCTCACCCTCCCACCCTCTCGTCACCCTCCTGTTCTTCATGAACCTTAATGAGACACTCAGAGGCATTCTCACCCTCCCACCCTCTCGTCACCCTCCTGTTCTTCATGAACCTTAATGAGACACTCAGAGGCATTCTCACCCTCCCACCCTCTGGTCACCCTCCTGTAGTTCATGAACCTTAATGAGACACTCAGAGGCATTCTCACCCTCCCACCCTCTCGTCACCCTCCTGTTCTTCATGAACCTTAATGAGACACTCAGAGACATTCTCACCCTCCCACCCTCTCTTCACCCTCCTGTACTTCATGAACTTTAATGAGACACTCAGAGGCATTCTCACCCTCCCACCCTCTCGTCACCCTCCTGTTCCTCATGTACCTTAATGAGACACTCAGAGGCATTCTCATGTTCCCTCCAACCTCTCGTCACCCTCCTGTTCTTCATGTACCTTAATGAGACACTCAGAGGCATTCTCATGTTCCCTCCAACCTCTCGTCACCCTCCTGTTCTTCATGTACCTTAATGAGACACTCAGAGGCATTCTCACCCTCCCACCCTCTCGTCACCCTCCTGTTCTTCATGTACCTTAATGAGACACTCAGAGGCATTCTCACCCTCCCACCCTCTCGTCACCCTCCTGTTCTTCATGAACCTTAATGAGACACTCAGAGGCATTCTCACCCTCCCACCCTCTCGTCACCCTCCTGTTCTTCATGAACCTTAATGAGACACTCAGAGGCATTCTCACCCTCCCACCCTCTGGTCACCCTCCTGTAGTTCATGAACCTTAATGAGACACTCAGAGACATTCTCACCCTCCCACCCTCTCGTCACCCTCCTGTACTTCATGAACCTTAATGAGACACTCAGAGGCATTCTCACCCTCCCACCCTCTCGTCACCCTCCTGTTATTCATGAACCTTAATGAGACACTCAGAGGCATTCTCACCCTCCCACCCTCTCGTCACCCTCCGGTTCTTCATGAACCTTAATGAGACACTCAGAGGCATTCTCACCCTCCCACCCTCTCGTCACCCTCCTGTACTTCATGAACCTTAATGAGACACTCAGAGGCATTCTCACCCTCCCACCCTCTCGTCACCCTCCTGTTCCTCATGTACCTTAATGAGACACTCAGAGGCATTCTCATGTTCCCTCCAACCTCTCGTCACCCTCCTGTTCTTCATGTACCTTAATGAGACACTCAGAGGCATTCTCATGTTCCCTCCAACCTCTCGTCACCCTCCTGTTCTTCATGTACCTTAATGAGACACTCAGAGGCATTCTCACCCTCCCACCCTCTCGTCACCCTCCTGTTCTTCATGAAACTTAATGAGACACTCAGAGGCATTCTCACCATCCCACCCTCTCGTCACCCTCCTGTTCTTCAAGAACCGTAATGAGACACTCAGAGGCATTCTAACCCTCCCACCCTCTCGTCACCCTCCTGTTCTTCATGTACCTTAATGAGACACTCAGAGGCATTCTCACCCTCCCACCCTCTCGTCACCCTCCTGTTCTTCATGTACCTTAATGAGACACTCAGAGGCATTCTCATGTTCCCTCCCACCCTCTCGTCACCCTCCTGTTCTTCATGTACCTTAATGAGACACTCAGAGGCATTCTAACCCTCCCACCCTCTCGTCACCCTCCTGTTCTTCATGTACCTTAATGAGACACTCAGAGGCATTCTCACCCTCCCACCCTCTCGTCACCCTCCTGTTCTTCATGTACCTTAATGAGACACTCAGAGGCATTCTCATGTTCCCTCCCACCCTCTCGACACCCTCCTGTTCTTCATGTACCTTAATAAGACACTCAGAGGCATTCTCACCCTCCCACCCTCTCGTCACCCTCCTGTTCTTCATGAACCTTAATGAGACACTCAGAGGCATTCTCACCCTCCCACCCTCTCTTCACCCTCCTGTACTTCATGAACCTTAATGAGACACTCAGAGGCATTCTCACCCTCCCACCCTCTCGTCACCCTCCTGTTCCTCATGTACCTTAATGAGACACTCCGAGGCATTCTCATGTTCCCTCCAACCTCTCGTCACCCTCCTGTTCTTCATGTACCTTAATGAGACACTCAGAGGCATTCTCATGTTCCCTCCAACCTCTCGTCACCCTCCTGTTCTTCATGTACCTTAATGAGACACTCAGAGGCATTCTCACCCTCCCACCCTCTCGTCACCCTCCTGTTCTTCATGTACCTTAATGAGACACTCAGAGGCATTCTCACCCTCCCACCCTCTCGTCACCCTCCTGTTCTTCATGAACCTTAATGAGACACTCAGAGGCATTCTCACCCTCCCACCCTCTCGTCACCCTCCTGTTCTTCATGAACCTTAATGAGACACTCAGAGGCATTCTCACCCTCCCACCCTCTGGTCACCCTCCTGTAGTTCATGAACCTTAATGAGACACTCAGAGACATTCTCACCCTCCCACCCTCTCGTCACCCTCCTGTACTTCATGAACCTTAATGAGACACTCAGAGGCATTCTCACCCTCCCACCCTCTCGTCACCCTCCTGTTATTCATGAACCTTAATGAGACACTCAGAGGCATTCTCACCCTCCCACCCTCTCGTCACCCTCCTGTTCTTCATGAACCTTAATGAGACACTCAGAGGCATTCTCACCCTCCCACCCTCTCGTCACCCTCCTGTACTTCATGAACCTTAATGAGACACTCAGAGGCATTCTCACCCTCCCACCCTCTCGTCACCCTCCTGTTCCTCATGTACCTTAATGAGACACTCAGAGGCATTCTCATGTTCCCTCCAACCTCTCGTCACCCTCCTGTTCTTCATGTACCTTAATGAGACACTCAGAGGCATTCTCATGTTCCCTCCCACCCTCTCGTCACCCTCCTGTTCTTCATGTACCTTAATGAGACACTCAGAGGCATTCTAACCCTCCCACCCTCTCGTCACCCTCCTGTTCTTCATGTACCTTAATGAGACACTCAGAGGCATTCTCACCCTCCCACCCTCTCGTCACCCTCCTGTTCTTCATGTACCTTAATGAGACACTCAGAGGCATTCTCATGTTCCCTCCCACCCTCCCGACACCCTCCTGTTCTTCATGTACCTTAATAAGACACTCAGAGGCATTCTCACCCTCCCACCCTCTCGTCACCCTCCTGTTCTTCATGTACCTTAATGAGACACTCAGAGGCATTCTCACCCTCCCACCCTCTCGTCACCCTCCTGTTCTACATGAACCTTAATGAGACACTCAGAGGCATTCTCACCATCCCACCCTCTCGTCACCCTCCTGTTCTTCATGAACCTTAATGAGACACTCAGAGGCATTCTCACCCTCCCACCCTCTCGTCACCCACCTGTTCTTCATGAACATAATTGAGACACTCAGAGGCATTCTCATGTTCCCTCCCACCCTCTCGTCACCCTCCTGTTCTTCATGAAACTTAATGAGACACTCAGAGGCATTCTCACACTCCCACCCTCTCATCACCCTCCTGTTCTTCATGAACCTAATTGAGACACTCAGAGGCATTCTCACCCTCCCACCCTCTCGTCACCCTCCTGTTCTTCATGTACCTTAATGAGACACTCAGAGGCATTCTCACCCTCCCACCCTCTCGTCACCCTCCTGTTCTTCATGAACCTTAATGAGACACTCAGAGGCATTCTCACCCTCCCACCCTCTCGTCACCCTCCTGTTATTCATGAACCTTAATGAGACACTCAGAGGCATTCTCACCCTCCCACCCTCTCGTCACCCTCCTGTTCTTCATGAACCTTAATGAGACACTCAGAGGCATTCTCACCCTCCCACCCTCTCGTCACCCTCCTGTTCTTCATGAACCTTAATGAGACACTCAGAGGCATTGTCATGTTCCCTCCCACCCTCTCGTCACCCTCCTGTTCTTCATGAACCTTAGTGAGACACTCAGAGGCATTCTCATGTTCCCTCCCACCCTCTCGTCACCCTCCTATTCTTCATGAACCTTAATGAGACACTCAGAGGCATTCTCACCCTCCCACCCTCTCGTCACCCTCCTGTTCTTCATGAACCTTAATGAGACACTCAGAGGCATTCTCACCCTCCCACCCTCTCGTCACCCTCCTGTTCTTCATGAACCTTAATGAGACACTCAGAGGCATTCTCAACCTCCCACCCTCTCGTCACCCTCCTGTTCTTCATGAACCTTAATGAGACACTCAGAGGCATTCTCATGTTCCCTCCCAGCCTCTCGTCACCCTCCTGTTCTTCATGAACCTTAATGAGACACTCAGAGGCATTCTCACCCTCCCACCCTCTCGTCACCCTCCTGTTCTTCATGAAACTTAATGAGACACTCAGAGGCATTCTCACCCTCCCACCCTCTCGTCACCCTCCTGTTCTTCATGAACCTTAATGAGACACACAGAGGCATTCTCACCCTCCCACCCTCTCGTCACCCTCCTGTTCTTCATGTACCTTAATGAGAGACTCAGAGACATTCTCACCCTCCCACCCTCTCGCCACCCTCCTGTTCTTCATGAACCTTAATGAGACACTCAGAGGCATTCTCACCCTCCCACCCTCTCGTCACCCTCCTGTTCTTCATGAACCTTAATGAGACACTCAGAGGCATTCTCACCCTCCCACCCTCTCGTCACCCTCATGTTCTTCATGAACCTTAATGAGACACTCAGAGGTACTCTCACCCTCCCACCCTCTCGTCACCCTCCTGTTCTTCATGAACCTTAAGGAGACACTCAGAGGCATTCTCACCCTCCCACCCTCTCGTCACCCTCCTGTTATTCATGAACCTTAATGAGACACTCAGAGGCATTCTCACCCTCCCACCCTCTCGTCACCCTCCTGTTCTTCATGAACCTTAATGAGACACTCAGAGGCATTCTCACCCTCCCACCCTCTCGTCACCCTCCTGTTCTTCATGAACCTTAATGAGACACTCAGAGGCATTCTCATGTTCCCTCCCACCCTCTCGTCACCCTCCTGTACTTCATGAACCTTAATGAGACACTCAGAGGCATTCTCACCCTCCCACCCTCTCGTCACCCTCCTGTTCTTCATGAACCTTAATGAGACACTCAGAGGCATTCTCATGTTCCCTCCCACCCTCTCGTCACACTCCTGTTCTTCATGAACCTTAGTGAGACACTCAGAGGCATTCTCATGTTCCCTCCCACCCTCTCGTCACCCTCCTATTCTTCATGAACCTTAATGAGACACTCAGAGGCATTCTCACCCTCCCACCCTCTCGTCACCCTCCTGTTCTTCATGAACCTTAATGAGACACTCAGAGGCATTCTCACCCTCCCACCCTCTCGTCACCCTCCTGTTCTTCATGAACCTTAATGAGACACTCAGAGGCATTCTCACCCTCCCACCCTCTCGTCACCCTCCTGTTCTTCATGAACCTTAATGAGACACTCAGAGGCATTCTCATGTTCCCTCCCAGCCTCTCGTCACCCTCCTGTTCTTCATGAACCTTAATGAGACACTCAGAGGCATTCTCACCCTCCCACCCTCTCGTCACCCTCCTGTTCTTCATGAACCTTAATGAGACACTCAGAGGCATTCTCACCCTCTCACCCTCTCGTCACCCTCCTGTTCTTCATGAACCTTAATGAGACACACAGAGGCATTCTCACCCTCCCACCCTCTCGTCACCCTCCTGTTCTTCATGTACCTTAATGAGAGACTCAGAGACATTCTCACTCTCCCACCCTCTCGCCACCCTCCTGTTCTTCATGAACCTTAATGAGACACTCAGAGGCATTCTCACCCTCCCACCCTCTCGTCACCCTCCTGTTCTTCATGAACCTTAATGAGACACTCAGAGGTACTCTCACCCTCCCACCCTCTCGTCACCCTCCTGTTATTCATGAACCTTAAGGAGACACTCAGAGGCATTCTCGCCCTCCCACCCTCTCGTCACCCTCCTGTTCTTCATGAACCTTAATGAGACACTCAGAGGCATTCTCACCCTCCCACCCTCTCGTCCCCCTCCTGTTCTTCATGAAGCTTAATGAGACTCTCAGAGGTATTCTCACCCTCCCACCCTCTCGTCACCCTCCTGTTCTTCATGAACCTTAATGAGACACTCAGAGGCATTCTCACCATCCCACCCTCTCGTCACCCTCCTGTTCTTCATGAACCTTAATGAGACACTCAGAGGCATTCTCACCCTCCCACCCTCCCGTCACCCTCCTGTTCTTCATGAACCTTAATGAGACACTCAGAGGCATTCTCACCCTCCCACCCTCTCGTCACCCTCCTGTTCTTCATGAACGTTAATGAGACACTCAGAGGCATTCTCATGTTCCCTCCCACCCTCTCGTCACCCTCCTGTTCTTCATGAACCTTAATGAGACACTCAGA
The DNA here is from genome assembly GCF_048418815.1 of Hemitrygon akajei. Taxonomy (NCBI): domain Eukaryota; kingdom Metazoa; phylum Chordata; class Chondrichthyes; order Myliobatiformes; family Dasyatidae; genus Hemitrygon; species Hemitrygon akajei. The sequence goes on from NW_027331965.1 coordinate 425,315, forward strand.
GGCATTCTCACCCTCCCACCCTCTCGTCACCCTCCTGTTCTTCATGAACCTTAATGAGACACTCAGAGGCATTCTCATGTTCCCTCCCACCCTCTCGTCACCCTCCTGTTCTTCATGAACCTTAATGAGACACTCAGAGGCATTCTCATGTTCCCTCCCACCCTCTCGTCACCCTCCTGTTCATCATGAACCTTAATGAGACATTCAGAGGCATTCTCACCCTCCCACCCTCTCGTCACCCTCCTGTTCCTCATGTACCTTAATGAGACACTCAGAGGCATTCTCATGTTCCCTCCAACCTCTCGTCACCCTCCTGTTCTTCATGTACCTTAATGAGACACTCAGAGGCATTCTCACCCTCCCACCCTCTCGTCACCCTCCTGTTCTTCATGAACCTTAATGAGACACTCAGAGGCATTCTCATGTTCCCTCCCACCCTCTCGTCACCCTCCTGTTCTTCATGAACCTTAATGAGACACTCAGAGGCATTCTCACCCTCCCACCCTCTCGTCACCCTCCTGTTCTTCATGAACCTTAATGAGACACTCAGAGGCATTCTCACCATCCCACCCTCTCGTCACCCTCCTGTTCTTCATGAACCTTAATGAGACACTCAGAGGCATTCTCACCCTCCCACCCTCTCGTCACCCACCTGTTCTTCATGAACATAATTGAGACACTCAGAGGCATTCTCATGTTCCCTCCCACCCTCTCGTCACCCTCCTGTTCTTCATGAAACTTAATGAGACACTCAGAGGCATTCTCACACTCCCACCCTCTCATCACCCTCCTGTTCTTCATGAACCTAATTGAGACACTCAGAGGCATTCTCACCCTCCCACCCTCTCGTCACCCTCCTGTTCTTCATGTACCTTAATGAGACACTCAGAGGCATTCTCACCCTCCCACCCTCTCGTCACCCTCCTGTTCTTCATGAACCTTAATGAGACACTCAGAGGCATTCTCACCCTCCCACCCTCTCGTCACCCTCCTGTTATTCATGAACCTTAATGAGACACTCAGAGGCATTCTCACCCTCCCACCCTCTCGTCACCCTCCTGTTCTTCATGAACCTTAATGAGACACTCAGAGGCATTCTCACCCTCCCACCCTCTCGTCACCCTCCTGTTCTTCATGAACCTTAATGAGACACTCAGAGGCATTCTCATGTTCCCTCCCACCCTCTCGTCACCCTCCTGTTCTTCATGAACCTTAGTGAGACACTCAGAGGCATTCTCATGTTCCCTCCCACCCTCTCGTCACCCTCCTATTCTTCATGAACCTTAATGAGACACTCAGAGGCATTCTCACCCTCCCACCCTCTCGTCACCCTCCTGTTCTTCATGAACCTTAATGAGACACTCAGAGGCATTCTCACCCTCCCACCCTCTCGTCACCCTCCTGTTCTTCATGAACCTTAATGAGACACTCAGAGGCATTCTCAACCTCCCACCCTCTCGTCACCCTCCTGTTCTTCATGAACCTTAATGAGACACTCAGAGGCATTCTCATGTTCCCTCCCAGCCTCTCGTCACCCTCCTGTTCTTCATGAACCTTAATGAGACACTCAGAGGCATTCTCACCCTCCCACCCTCTCGTCACCCTCCTGTTCTTCATGAACCTTAATGAGACACTCAGAGGCATTCTCACCCTCCCACCCTCTCGTCACCCTCCTGTTCTTCATGAACCTTAATGAGACACACAGAGGCATTCTCACCCTCCCACCCTCTCGTCACCCTCCTGTTCTTCATGTACCTTAATGAGAGACTCAGAGACATTCTCACCCTCCCACCCTCTCGCCACCCTCCTGTTCTTCATGAACCTTAATGAGACACTCAGAGGCATTCTCACCCTCCCACCCTCTCGTCACCCTCCTGTTCTTCATGAACCTTAATGAGACACTCAGAGGCATTCTCACCCTCCCACCCTCTCGTCACCCTCCTGTTCTTCATGAACCTTAATGAGACACTCAGAGGTACTCTCACCCTCCCACCCTCTCGTCACCCTCCTGTTCTTCATGAACCTTAAGGAGACACTCAGAGGCATTCTCACCCTCCCACCCTCTCGTCACCCTCCTGTTATTCATGAACCTTAATGAGACACTCAGAGGCATTCTCACCATCCCACCCTCTCGTCACCCTCCTGTTCTTCATGAACCTTAATGAGACACTCAGAGGCATTCTCACCCTCCCACCCTCTCGTCACCCTCCTGTTCTTCATGAACCTTAATGAGACACTCAGAGGCATTCTCATGTTCCATCCCACCCTCTCGTCACCCTCCTGTACTTCATGAACCTTAATGAGACACTCAGAGGCATTCTCACCCTCCCACCCTCTCGTCACCCTCCTGTTCTTCATGAACCTTAATGAGACACTCAGAGGCATTCTCACCCTCCCACCCTCTCGTCACCCTCCTGTTCTTCATGAACCTTAATGAGACACTCAGAGGCATTCTCATGTTCCCTCCCACCCTCTCGTCACCCTCCTGTTCTTCATGAACCTTAGTGAGACACTCAGAGGCATTCTCATGTTCCCTCCCACCCTCTCGTCACCCTCCTATTCTTCATGAACCTTAATGAGACACTCAGAGGCATTCTCACCCTCCCACCCTCTCGTCACCCTCCTGTTCTTCATGAACCTTAATGAGACACTCAGAGGCATTCTCACCCTCCCACCCTCTCGTCACCCTCCTGTTCTTCATGAACCTTAATGAGACACTCAGAGGCATTCTCACCCTCCCACCCTCTCGTCACCCTCCTGTTCTTCATGAACCTTAATGAGACACTCAGAGGCATTCTCATGTTCCCTCCCAGCCTCTCGTCACCCTCCTGTTCTTCATGAACCTTAATGAGACACTCAGAGGCATTCTCACCCTCCCACCCTCTCGTCACCCTCCTGTTCTTCATGAACCTTAATGAGACACTCAGAGGCATTCTCACCCTCCCACCCTCTCGTCACCCTCCTGTTCTTCATGAACCTTAATGAGACACACAGAGGCATTCTCACCCTCCCACCCTCTCGTCACCCTCCTGTTCTTCATGTACCTTAATGAGAGACTCAGAGACATTCTCACTCTCCCACCCTCTCGCCACCCTCCTGTTCTTCATGAACCTTAATGAGACACTCAGAGGCATTCTCACCCTCCCACCCTCTCGTCACCCTCCTGTTCTTCATGAACCTTAATGAGACACTCAGAGGTACTCTCACCCTCCCACCCTCTCGTCACCCTCCTGTTATTCATGTACCTTAAGGAGACACTCAGAGGCATTCTCGCCCTCCCACCCTCTCGTCACCCTCCTGTTCTTCATGAACCTTAATGAGACACTCAGAGGCATTCTCACCCTCCCACCCTCTCGTCCCCCTCCTGTTCTTCATGAAGCTTAATGAGACTCTCAGAGGTATTCTCACCCTCCCACCCTCTCGTCACCCTCCTGTTCTTCATGAACCTTAATGAGACACTCAGAGGCATTCTCACCATCCCACCCTCTCGTCACCCTCCTGTTCTTCATGAACCTTAATGAGACACTCAGAGGCATTCTCACCCTCCCACCCTCCCGTCACCCTCCTGTTCTTCATGAACCTTAATGAGACACTCAGAGGCATTCTCACCCTCCCACCCTCTCGTCACCCTCCTGTTCTTCATGAACGTTAATGAGACACTCAGAGGCATTCTCATGTTCCCTCCCACCCTCTCGTCACCCTCCTGTTCTTCATGAACCTTAATGAGACACTCAGAGGCATTCTCACCCTCCCACCCTCTCGTCACCCTCCTGTTCTTCATGAACCTTAATGAGACACTCAGAGGCATTCTCATGTTCCCTCCCACCCTCTCGTCACCCTCCTGTTCTTCATGAACCTTAATGAGACACTCAGAGGCATTCTCATGTTCCCTCCCACCCTCTCGTCACCCTCCTGTTCATCATGAACCTTAATGAGACATTCAGAGGCATTCTCACCCTCCCACCCTCTCGTCACCCTCCTGTTCCTCATGTACCTTAATGAGACACTCAGAGGCATTCTCATGTTCCCTCCAACCTCTCGTCACCCTCCTGTTCTTCATGTACCTTAATGAGACACTCAGAGGCATTCTCACCCTCCCACCCTCTCGTCACCCTCCTGTTCTTCATGAACCTTAATGAGACACTCAGAGGCATTCTCATGTTCCCTCCCACCCTCTCGTCACCCTCCTGTTCTTCATGAACCTTAATGAGACACTCAGAGGCATTCTCACCCTCCCACACTCTCGTCACCCTCCTGTTCCTCATGTACCTTAATGAGACACTCAGAGGCATTCTCATGTTCCCTCCAACCTCTCGTCACCCTCCTGTACTTCATGTACCTTAATGAGACACTCAGATGCATTCTCACCCTCCCACCCTCTCGTCACCCTCCTGTTCTTCATGAACCTTAATGAGACACTCAGAGGCATTCTCATGTTCCCTCCCAGCCTCTCGTCACCCTCCTGTTCTTCATGAACCTTAATGAGACACTCAGAGGCATTCTCACCCTCCCACCCTCTCGTCACCCTCCTGTTCTTCATGAAACTTAATGAGACACTCAGAGGCATTCTCACCCTCCCACCCTCTCGTCACCCTCCTGTTCTTCATGAACCTTAATGAGACACACAGAGGCATTCTCACCCTCCCACCCTCTCGTCACCCTCCTGTTCTTCATGTACCTTAATGAGAGACTCAGAGACATTCTCACCCTCCCACCCTCTCGCCACCCTCCTGTTCTTCATGAACCTTAATGAGACACTCAGAGGCATTCTCACCCTCCCACCCTCTCGTCACCCTCCTGTTCTTCATGAACCTTAATGAGACACTCAGAGGCATTCTCACCCTCCCACCCTCTCGTCACCCTCCTGTTCTTCATGAACCTTAATGAGACACTCAGAGGTACTCTCACCCTCCCACCCTCTCGTCACCCTCCTGTTCTTCATGAACCTTAAGGAGACACTCAGAGGCATTCTCACCCTCCCACCCTCTCGTCACCCTCCTGTTATTCATGAACCTTAATGAGACACTCAGAGGCATTCTCACCCTCCCACCCTCTCGTCACCCTCCTGTTCTTCATGAACCTTAATGAGACACTCAGAGGCATTCTCACCCTCCCACCCTCTCGTCATCCTCCTGTTCTTCATGAACCTTAATGAGACACTCAGAGGCATTCTCATGTTCCCTCCCACCCTCTCGTCACCCTCCTGTTCTTCATGAACCTTAATGAGACACTCAGAGGCATTCTCACCCTCCCACCCTCTCGTCACCCTCCTGTTCTTCATGAACCTTAATGAGACACTCAGAGGCATTCTCATGTTCCCTCCCACCCTCTCGTCACCCTCCTGTTCTTCATGAACCTTAATGAGACACTCAGAGGCATTCTCATGTTCCCTCCCACCCTCTCGTCACCCTCCTGTTCTTCATGAACCTTAATGAGACACTCAGAGGCATTCTCATGTTCCCTCCCACCCTCTCGTCACCCTCCTGTTCATCATGAACCTTAATGAGACATTCAGAGGCATTCTCACCCTCCCACCCTCTCGTCACCCTCCTGTTCCTCATGTACCTTAATGAGACACTCAGAGGCATTCTCATGTTCCCTCCAACCTCTCGTCACCCTCCTGTTCTTCATGTACCTTAATGAGACACTCAGAGGCATTCTCACCCTCCCACCCTCTCGTCACCCTCCTGTTCTTCATGAACCTTAATGAGACACTCAGAGGCATTCTCATGTTCCCTCCCACCCTCTCGTCACCCTCCTGTTCTTCATGAACCTTAATGAGACACTCAGAGGCATTCTCACCCTCCCACACTCTCGTCACCCTCCTGTTCCTCATGTACCTTAATGAGACACTCAGAGGCATTCTCATGTTCCCTCCAACCTCTCGTCACCCTCCTGTACTTCATGTACCTTAATGAGACACTCAGATGCATTCTCACCCTCCCACCCTCTCGTCACCCTCCTGTTCTTCATGAACCTTAATGAGACACTCAGAGGCATTCTCATGTTCCCTCCCAGCCTCTCGTCACCCTCCTGTTCTTCATGAACCTTAATGAGACACTCAGAGGCATTCTCACCCTCCCACCCTCTCGTCACCCTCCTGTCCTTCATGAAACTTAATGAGACACTCAGAGGCATTCTCACCCTCCCACCCTCTCGTCACCCTCCTGTTCTTCATGAACCTTAATGAGACACACAGAGGCATTCTCACCCTCCCACCCTCTCGTCACCCTCCTGTTCTTCATGTACCTTAATGAGAGACTCAGAGACATTCTCACCCTCCCACCCTCTCGCCACCCTCCTGTTCTTCATGAACCTTAATGAGACACTCAGAGGCATTCTCACCCTCCCACCCTCTCGTCACCCTCCTGTTCTTCATGAACCTTAATGAGACACTCAGAGGCATTCTCACCCTCCCACCCTCTCGTCACCCTCCTGTTCTTCATGAACCTTAATGAGACACTCAGAGGTACTCTCACCCTCCCACCCTCTCGTCACCCTCCTGTTCTTCATGAACCTTAAGGAGACACTCAGAGGCATTCTCACCCTCCCACCCTCTCGTCACCCTCCTGTTATTCATGAACCTTAATGAGACACTCAGAGGCATTCTCACCCTCCCACCCTCTCGTCACCCTCCTGTTCTTCATGAACCTTAATGAGACACTCAGAGGCATTCTCACCCTCCCACCCTCTCGTCATCCTCCTGTTCTTCATGAACCTTAATGAGACACTCAGAGGCATTCTCATGTTCCCTCCCACCCTCTCGTCACCCTCCTGTTCTTCATGAACCTTAATGAGACACTCAGAGGCATTCTCACCCTCCCACCCTCTCGTCACCCTCCTGTTCTTCATGAACCTTAATGAGACACTCAGAGGCATTCTCACCCTCCCACCCTCTCGTCACCCTCCTGTTCTTCATGAACCTTAATGAGACACTCAGAGGCATTCTCATGTTCCCTCCCACCCTCTCGTCACCCTCCTGTTCTTCATGAACCTTAGTGAGACACTCAGAGGCATTCTCATGTTCCCTCCCACCCTCTCGTCACCCTCCTATTCTTCATGAACCTTAATGAGACACTCAGAGGCATTCTCACCCTCCCACCCTCTCGTCACCCTCCTGTTCTTCATGAACCTTAATGAGACACTCAGAGGCATTCTCACCCTCCCACCCTCTCGTCACCCTCCTGTTCTTCATGAACCTTAATGAGACACTCAGAGGCATTCTCACCCTCCCACCCTCTCGTCACCCTCCTGTTCTTCATGAACCTTAATGAGACACTCAGAGGCATTCTCATGTTCTCTCCCAGCCTCTCGTCACCCTCCTGTTCTTCATGAACCTTAATGAGACACTCAGAGGCATTCTCACCCTCCCACCCTCTCGTCACCCTCCTGTTCTTCATGAACCTTAATGAGACACTCAGAGGCATTCTCACCCTCCCACCCTCTCGTCACCCTCCTGTTCTTCATGAACCTTAATGAGACACACAGAGGCATTCTCACCCTCCCACCCTCTCGTCACCCTCCTGTTCTTCATGTACCTTAATGAGAGACTCAGAGACATTCTCACTCTCCCACCCTCTCGCCACCCTCCTGTTCTTCATGAACCTTAATGAGACACTCAGAGGCATTCTCACCCTCCCACCCTCTCGTCACCCTCCTGTTCTTCATGAACCTTAATGAGACACTCAGAGGTACTCTCACCCTCCCACCCTCTCGTCACCCTCCTGTTATTCATGAACCTTAAGGAGACACTCAGAGGCATTCTCGCCCTCCCACCCTCTCGTCACCCTCCTGTTCTTCATGAACCTTAATGAGACACTCAGAGGCATTCTCACCCTCCCGCCCTCTCGTCCCCCTCCTGTTCTTCATGAACCTTAATGAGACTCTCAGAGGTATTCTCACCCTCCCACCCTCTCGTCACCCTCCTGTTCTTCATGAACCTTAATGAGACACTCAGAGGCATTCTCACCATCCCACCCTCTCGTCACCCTCCTGTTCTTCATGAAACTTAATGAGACACTCAGAGGCATTCTCACCCTCCCACCCTCCCGTCACCCTCCTGTTCTTCATGAACCTTAATGAGACACTCAGAGGCATTCTCACCCTCCCACCCTCTCGTCACCCTCCTGTTCTTCATGAACCTTAATGAGACACTCAGAGGCATTCTCATGTTCCCTCCCACCCTCTCGTCACCCTCCTGTTCTTCATGAACCTTAATGAGACACTCAGAGGCATTCTCACCCTCCCACCCTCTCGTCACCCTCCTGTTCTTCATGAACCTTAATGAGACACTCAGAGGCATTCTCATGTTCCCTCCCACCCTCTCGTCACCCTCCTGTTCTTCATGAACCTTAATGAGACACTCAGAGGCATTCTCATGTTCCCTCCCACCCTCTCGTCACCCTCCTGTTCATCATGAACCTTAATGAGACATTCAGAGGCATTCTCACCCTCCCACCCTCTCGTCACCCTCCTGTTCCTCATGTACCTTAATGAGACACTCAGAGGCATTCTCATGTTCCCTCCAACCTCTCGTCACCCTCCTGTTCTTCATGTACCTTAATGAGACACTCAGAGGCATTCTCACCCTCCCACACTCTCGTCACCCTCCTGTTCTTCATGAACCTTAATGAGACACTCAGAGGCATTCTCATGTTCCCTCCCACCCTCTCGTCACCCTCCTGTTCTTCATGAACCTTAATGAGACACTCAGAGGCATGCTCACCCTCCCACCCTCTCGTCACCCTCCTGTTCCTCATGTACCTTAATGAGACACTCAGAGGCATTCTCATGTTCCCTCCAACCTCTCGTCACCCTCCTGTACTTCATGTACCTTAATGAGACACTCAGAGGCATTCTCACCCTCCCACCCTCTCGTCACCCTCCTGTTCTTCATGAACCTTAATGAGACACTCAGAGGCATTCTCACCCTCCCACCCTCTCGTCACCCTCCTGTTCTTCATGAACCTTAATGAGACACACAGAGGCATTCTCACCCTCCCACCCTCTCGTCACCCTCCTGTTCTTCATGTACCTTAATGAGAGACTCAGAGACATTCTCACTCTCCCACCCTCTCGCCACCCTCCTGTTCTTCATGAACCTTAATGAGACACTCAGAGGCTTTCTCACCCTCCCACCCTCTCGTCACCCTCCTGTTCTTCATGAACCTTAATGAGACACTCAGAGGTACTCTCACCCTCCCACCCTCTCGTCACCCTCCTGTTATTCATGTACCTTAAGGAGACACTCAGAGGCATTCTCGCCCTCCCACCCTCTCGTCACCCTCCTGTTCTTCATGAACCTTAATGAGACACTCAGAGGCATTCTCACCCTCCCACCCTCTCGTCCCCCTCCTGTTCTTCATGAAGCTTAATGAGACTCTCAGAGGTATTCTCACCCTCCCACCCTCTCGTCACCCTCCTGTTCTTCATGAACCTTAATGAGACACTCAGAGGCATTCTCACCATCCCACCCTCTCGTCACCCTCCTGTTCTTCATGAACCTTAATGAGACACTCAGAGGCATTCTCACCCTCCCACCCTCCCGTCACCCTCCTGTTCTTCATGAACCTTAATGAGACACTCAGAGGCATTCTCACCCTCCCACCCTCTCGTCACCCTCCTGTTCTTCATGAACGTTAATGAGACACTCAGAGGCATTCTCATGTTCCCTCCCACCCTCTCGTCACCCTCCTGTTCTTCATGAACCTTAATGAGACACTCAGAGGCATTCTCACCCTCCCACCCTCTCGTCACCCTCCTGTTCTTCATGAACCTTAATGAGACACTCAGAGGCATTCTCATGTTCCCTCCCACCCTCTCGTCACCCTCCTGTTCTTCATGAACCTTAATGAGACACTCAGAGGCATTCTCATGTTCCCTCCCACCCTCTCGTCACCCTCCTGTTCATCATGAACCTTAATGAGACATTCAGAGGCATTCTCACCCTCCCACCCTCTCGTCACCCTCCTGTTCCTCATGTACCTTAATGAGACACTCAGAGGCATTCTCATGTTCCCTCCAACCTCTCGTCACCCTCCTGTTCTTCATGTACCTTAATGAGACACTCAGAGGCATTCTCACCCTCCCACCCTCTCGTCACCCTCCTGTTCTTCATGAACCTTAATGAGACACTCAGAGGCATTCTCATGTTCCCTCCCACCCTCTCGTCACCCTCCTGTTCTTCATGAACCTTAATGAGACACTCAGAGGCATTCTCACCCTCCCACCCTCTCGTCACCCTCCTGTTCCTCATGTACCTTAATGAGACACTCAGAGGCATTCTCATGTTCCCTCCAACCTCTCGTCACCCTCCTGTACTTCATGTACCTTAATGAGACACTCAGATGCATTCTCACCCTCCCACCCTCTCGTCACCCTCCTGTTCTTCATGAACCTTAATGAGACACTCAGAGGCATTCTCATGTTCCCTCCCAGCCTCTCGTCACCCTCCTGTTCTTCATGAACCTTAATGAGACACTCAGAGGCATTCTCACCCTCCCACCCTCTCGTCACCCTCCTGTTCTTCATGAAACTTAATGAGACACTCAGAGGCATTCTCACCCTCCCACCCTCTCGTCACCCTCCTGTTCTTCATGAACCTTAATGAGACACACAGAGGCATTCTCACCCTCCCACCCTCTCGTCACCCTCCTGTTCTTCATGTACCTTAATGAGAGACTCAGAGACATTCTCACCCTCCCACCCTCTCGCCACCCTCCTGTTCTTCATGAACCTTAATGAGACACTCAGAGGCATTCTCACCCTCCCACCCTCTCGTCACCCTCCTGTTCTTCATGAACCTTAATGAGACACTCAGAGGCATTCTCACCCTCCCACCCTCTCGTCACCCTCCTGTTCTTCATGAACCTTAATGAGACACTCAGAGGTACTCTCACCCTCCCACCCTCTCGTCACCCTCCTGTTCTTCATGAACCTTAAGGAGACACTCAGAGGCATTCTCACCCTCCCACCCTCTCGTCACCCTCCTGTTATTCATGAACCTTAATGAGACACTCAGAGGCATTCTCACCCTCCCACCCTCTCGTCACCCTCCTGTTCTTCATGAACCTTAATGAGACACTCAGAGGCATTCTCACCCTCCCACCCTCTCGTCATCCTCCTGTTCTTCATGAACCTTAATGAGACACTCAGAGGCATTCTCATGTTCCCTCCCACCCTCTCGTCACCCTCCTGTTCTTCATGAACCTTAATGAGACACTCAGAGGCATTCTCACCCTCCCACCCTCTCGTCACCCTCCTGTTCTTCATGAACCTTAATGAGACACTCAGAGGCATTCTCACCCTCCCACCCTCTCGTCACCCTCCTGTTCTTCATGAACCTTAATGAGACACTCAGAGGCATTCTCATGTTCCCTCCCACCCTCTCGTCACCCTCCTGTTCTTCATGAACCTTAGTGAGACACTCAGAGGCATTCTCATGTTCCCTCCCACCCTCTCGTCACCCTCCTATTCTTCATGAACCTTAATGAGACACTCAGAGGCATTCTCACCCTCCCACCCTCTCGTCACCCTCCTGTTCTTCATGAACCTTAATGAGACACTCAGAGGCATTCTCACCCTCCCACCCTCTCGTCACCCTCCTGTTCTTCATGAACCTTAATGAGACACTCAGAGGCATTCTCACCCTCCCACCCTCTCGTCACCCTCCTGTTCTTCATGAACCTTAATGAGACACTCAGAGGCATTCTCATGTTCTCTCCCAGCCTCTCGTCACCCTCCTGTTCTTCATGAACCTTAATGAGACACTCAGAGGCATTCTCACCCTCCCACCCTCTCGTCACCCTCCTGTTCTTCATGAACCTTAATGAGACACTCAGAGGCATTCTCACCCTCCCACCCTCTCGTCACCCTCCTGTTCTTCATGAACCTTAATGAGACACACAGAGGCATTCTCACCCTCCCACCCTCTCGTCACCCTCCTGTTCTTCATGTACCTTAATGAGAGACTCAGAGACATTCTCACTCTCCCACCCTCTCGCCACCCTCCTGTTCTTCATGAACCTTAATGAGACACTCAGAGGCATTCTCACCCTCCCACCCTCTCGTCACCCTCCTGTTCTTCATGAACCTTAATGAGACACTCAGAGGTACTCTCACCCTCCCACCCTCTCGTCACCCTCCTGTTATTCATGAACCTTAAGGAGACACTCAGAGGCATTCTCGCCCTCCCACCCTCTCGTCACCCTCCTGTTCTTCATGAACCTTAATGAGACACTCAGAGGCATTCTCACCCTCCCACCCTCTCGTCCCCCTCCTGTTCTTCATGAACCTTAATGAGACTCTCAGAGGTATTCTCACCCTCCCACCCTCTCGTCACCCTCCTGTTCTTCATGAACCTTAATGAGACACTCAGAGGCATTCTCACCATCCCACCCTCTCGTCACCCTCCTGTTCTTCATGAAACTTAATGAGACACTCAGAGGCATTCTCACCCTCCCACCCTCCCGTCACCCTCCTGTTCTTCATGAACCTTAATGAGACACTCAGAGGCATTCTCACCCTCCCACCCTCTCGTCACCCTCCTGTTCTTCATCAACCTTAATGAGACACTCAGAGGCATTCTCATGTTCCCTCCCACCCTCTCGTCACCCTCCTGTTCTTCATGAACCTTAATGAGACACTCAGAGGCATTCTCACCCTCCCACCCTCTCGTCACCCTCCTGTTCTTCATGAACCTTAATGAGACACTCAGAGGCATTCTCATGTTCCCTCCCACCCTCTCGTCACCCTCCTGTTCTTCATGAACCTTAATGAGACACTCAGAGGCATTCTCATGTTCCCTCCCACCCTCTCGTCACCCTCCTGTTCATCATGAACCTTAATGAGACATTCAGAGGCATTCTCACCCTCCCACCCTCTCGTCACCCTCCTGTTCCTCATGTACCTTAATGAGACACTCAGAGGCATTCTCATGTTCCCTCCAACCTCTCGTCACCCTCCTGTTCTTCATGTACCTTAATGAGACACTCAGAGGCATTCTCACCCTCCCACCCTCTCGTCACCCTCCTGTTCTTCATGAACCTTAATGAGACACTCAGAGGCATTCTCATGTTCCCTCCCACCCTCTCGTCACCCTCCTGTTCTTCATGAACCTTAATGAGACACTCAGAGGCATTCTCACCCTCCCACCCTCTCGTCACCCTCCTGTTCCTCATGTACCTTAATGAGACACTCAGAGGCATTCTCATGTTCCCTCCAACCTCTCGTCACCCTCCTGTACTTCATGTACCTTAATGAGACACTCAGAGGCATTCTCACCCTCCCACCCTCTCGTCACCCTCCTGTTCTTCATGAACCTTAATGAGACACTCAGAGGCATTCTCATGTTCCCTCCCACCCTCTCGTCACCCTCCTGTTCTTCATGAACCTTAATGAGACACTCAGAAGCATTCTCACCCTCCCACCCTCTCGTCACCCTCCTGTTCTTCATGAACCTTAATGAGACACTCAGAGGCATTCTCACCCTCCCACCCTCTCGTCACCCTCCTGTTCTTCATGAACCTTAATGAGACACTCAGAGGCATTCTCACCATCCCACCCTCTCGTCACCCTCCTGTTCTTCATGAAACTTAATGAGACACTCAGAGGCATTCTCACCCTCCCACCCTCCCGTCACCCTCCTGTTCTTCATGAACCTTAATGAGACACTCAGAGGCATTCTCACCCTCCCACCCTCTCGTCACCCTCCTGTTCTTCATCAACCTTAATGAGACACTCAGAGGCATTCTCATGTTCCCTCCCACCCTCTCGTCACCCTCCTGTTCTTCATGAACCTTAATGAGACACTCAGAGGCATTCTCACCCTCCCACCCTCTCGTCACCCTCCTGTTCTTCATGAACCTTAATGAGACACTCAGAGGCATTCTCATGTTCCCTCCCACCCTCTCGTCACCCTCCTGTTCTTCATGAACCTTAATGAGACACTCAGAGGCATTCTCATGTTCCCTCCCACCCTCTCGTCACCCTCCTGTTCATCATGAACCTTAATGAGACATTCAGAGGCATTCTCACCCTCCCACCCTCTCGTCACCCTCCTGTTCCTCATGTACCTTAATGAGACACTCAGAGGCATTCTCATGTTCCCTCCAACCTCTCGTCACCCTCCTGTTCTTCATGTACCTTAATGAGACACTCAGAGGCATTCTCACCCTCCCACCCTCTCGTCACCCTCCTGTTCTTCATGAACCTTAATGAGACACTCAGAGGCATTCTCATGTTCCCTCCCACCCTCTCGTCACCCTCCTGTTCTTCATGAACCTTAATGAGACACTCAGAGGCATTCTCACCCTCCCACCCTCTCGTCACCCTCCTGTTCCTCATGTACCTTAATGAGACACTCAGAGGCATTCTCATGTTCCCTCCAACCTCTCGTCACCCTCCTGTACTTCATGTACCTTAATGAGACACTCAGAGGCATTCTCACCCTCCCACCCTCTCGTCACCCTCCTGTTCTTCATGAACCTTAATGAGACACTCAGAGGCATTCTCATGTTCCCTCCCACCCTCTCGTCACCCTCCTGTTCTTCATGAACCTTAATGAGACACTCAGAAGCATTCTCACCCTCCCACCCTCTCGTCACCCTCCTGTTCTTCATGAACCTTAATGAGACACTCAGAGGCATTCTCACCCTCCCACCCTCTCGTCACCCTCCTGTTCTTCATGAACCTTAATGAGACACTCAGAAGCATTCTCACCCTCCCACCCTCTCGTCACCCTCCTGTTCTTCATGAACCTTAATGAGACACTCAGAGGCATTCTCATGTTCCCTCCCACCCTCTCGTCACCCTCCTGTTCTTCATGAACCTTAATGAGACACTCAGAGGCATTCTCATGTTCCCTCCCACCCTCTCGTCACCCTCCTGTTCTTCATGAACCTTAATGAGACACTCAGAGGCATTCTCACCCTCCCACCCTCTCGTCACCCTCCTGTTCTTCATGAACCTTAATGAGACACTCAGAGGCATTCTCATGTTCCCTCCCACCCTCTCGTCACCCTCCTGTTCTTCATGAACCTTAATGAGACACTCAGAGGCATTCTCATGTTCCCTCCCACCCTCTCGTCACCCTCCTGTTCATCATGAACCTTAATGAGACATTCAGAGGCATTCTCACCCTCCCACCCTCTCGTCACCCTCCTGTTCCTCATGTACCTTAATGAGACACTCAGAGGCATTCTCATGTTCCCTCCAACCTCTCGTCACCCTCCTGTTCTTCATGTACCTTAATGAGACACTCAGAGGCATTCTCACCCTCCCACCCTCTCGTCACCCTCCTGTTCTTCATGAACCTTAATGAGACACTCAGAGGCATTCTCATGTTCCCTCCCACCCTCTCGTCACCCTCCTGTTCTTCATGAACCTTAATGAGACACTCAGAGGCATTCTCACCCTCCCACCCTCTCGTCACCCTCCTGTTCCTCATGTACCTTAATGAGACACTCAGAGGCATTCTCATGTTCCCTCCAACCTCTCGTCACCCTCCTGTACTTCATGTACCTTAATGAGACACTCAGAGGCATTCTCACCCTCCCACCCTCTCGTCACCCTCCTGTTCTTCATGAACCTTAATGAGACACTCAGAGGCATTCTCATGTTCCCTCCCACCCTCTCGTCACCCTCCTGTTCTTCATGAACCTTAATGAGACACTCAGAAGCATTCTCACCCTCCCACCCTCTCGTCACCCTCCTGTTCTTCATGAACCTTAATGAGACACTCAGAGGCATTCTCACCCTCCCACCCTCTCGTCACCCTCCTGTTCTTCATGAACCTTAATGAGACACTCAGAAGCATTCTCACCCTCCCACCCTCTCGTCACCCTCCTGTTCTTCATGAACCTTAATGAGACACTCAGAGGCATTCTCACCCTCCCACCCTCTCGTCACCCTCCTGTTCTTCATGAACCTTAATGAGACACTCAGAGGCATTCTCACCCTCCCACCCTCTCGTCACCCTCCTGTTCTTCATGAACCTTAATGAGACACTCAGAGGCATTCTCATGTTCCCTCCCAGCCTCTCGTCACCCTCCTGTTCTCATGAACCTTAATGAGACACTCAGAGGCATTCTCACCCTCCCACCCTCTCGACACCCTCCTGTTCTTCATGAACCTTAATGAGACACTCAGAGGCATTCTCACCCTCCCACCCTCTCGTCACCCTCCTGTTCTTCATGAACCTTAATGAGACACACAGAGGCATTCTCACCCTCCCACCCTCTCGTCACCCTCCTGTTCTTCATGTACCTTAATGAGAGACTCAGAGACATTCTCACTCTCCCACCCTCTCGCCACCCTCCTGTTCTTCATGAACCTTAATGAGACACTCAGAGGCATTCTCACCCTCCCACCCTCTCGTCACCCTCCTGTTCTTCATGAACCTTAATGAGACACTCAGAGGCATTCTCACCCTCCCACCCTCTCGTCACCCTCCTGTTATTCATGAACCTTAATGAGACACTCAGAGGTACTCTCACCCTCCCACCCTCTCGTCACCCTCCTGTTATTCATGAACCTTAAGGAGACACTCAGAGGCATTCTCGCCCTCCCACCCTCTCGTCACCCTCCTGTTCTTCATGAACCTTAATGAGACACTCAGAGGCATTCTCACCCTCCCACCCTCTCGTCCCCCTCCTGTTCTTCATGAACCTTAATGAGACTCCCAGAGGTATTCTCACCCTCCCACCCTCTCGTCACCCTCCTGTTCTTCATGAACCTTAATGAGACACTCAGAGGCATTCTCACCATCCCACCCTCTCGTCACCCTCCTGTTCTTCATGAACCTTACTGAGACACTCAGAGGCATTCTCACCCTCCCACCCTCCCGTCACCCTCCTGTTCTTCATGAACCTTAATGAGACACTCAGAGGCATTCTCACCCTCCCACCCTCTCGTCACCCTCCTGTTCTTCATGAACCTTAATGAGACACTCAGAGGCATTCTCATGTTCCCTCCCACCCTCTCGTCACCCTCCTGTTCTTCATGAACCTTAATGAGACACTCAGAGGCATTCTCACCCTCCCACCCTCTCGTCACCCTCCTGTTCTTCATGAACCTTAATGAGACACTCAGAGGCATTCTCATGTTCCCTCCCACCCTCTCGTCACCCTCCTGTTCTTCATGAACCTTAATGAGACACTCAGAGGCATTCTCATGTTCCCTCCCACCCTCTCGTCACCCTCCTGTTCATCATGAACCTTAATGAGACATTCAGAGGCATTCTCACCCTCCCACCCTCTCGTCACCCTCCTGTTCCTCATGTACCTTAATGAGACACTCAGAGGCATTCTCATGTTCCCTCCAACCTCTCGTCACCCTCCTGTTCTTCATGTACCTTAATGAGACACTCAGAGGCATTCTCACCCTCCCACCCTCTCGTCACCCTCCTGTTCTTCATGAACCTTAATGAGACACTCAGAGGCATTCTCATGTTCCCTCCCACCCTCTCGTCACCCTCCTGTTCTTCATGAACCTTAATGAGACACTCAGAGGCATTCTCACCCTCCCACCCTCTCGTCACCCTCCTGTTCCTCATGTACCTTAATGAGACACTCAGAGGCATTCTCATGTTCCCTCCAACCTCTCGTCACCCTCCTGTACTTCATGTACCTTAATGAGACACTCAGAGGCATTCTCATCCTCCCACCCTCTCGTCACCCTCCTGTTCTTCATGAACCTTAATGAGACACTCAGAGGCATTCTCATGTTCCCTCCCACCCACTCGTCACCCTCCTGTTCTTCATGAACCTTAATGAGACACTCAGAAGCATTCTCACCCTCCCACCCTCTCGTCACCCTCCTGTTCTTCATGAACCTTAATGAGACACTCAGAGGCATTCTCACCCTCCCACCCTCTCGTCACCCTCCTGTTCTTCATGAACCTTAATGAGACACTCAGAGGCATTCTCACCCTCCCTCCCTCTCGTCACCCTCCTGTTCTTCATGAACCTTAATGAGACACTCAGAGGCATTCTCATGTTCCCTCCCAGCCTCTCGTCACCCTCCTGTTCTTCATGAACCTTAATGAGACACTCAGAGGCATTCTCACCCTCCCACCCTCTCGTCACCCTCCTGTTCTTCATGAACCTTAATGAGACACTCAGAGGCATTCTCACCCTCCCACCCTCTCGTCACCCTCCTGTTCTTCATGAACCTTAATGAGACACACAGAGGCATTCTCACCCTCCCACCCTCTCGTCACCCTCCTGTTCTTCATGTACCTTAATGAGAGACTCAGAGACATTCTCACTCTCCCACCCTCTCGCCACCCTCCTGTTCTTCATGAACCTTAATGAGACACTCAGAGGCATTCTCACCCTCCCACCCTCTCGTCACCCTCCTGTTCTTCATGAACCTTAATGAGACACTCAGAGGCATTCTCACCCTCCCACCCTCTCGTCACCCTCCTGTTCTTCATGAACCTTAATGAGACACTCAGAGGTACTCTCACCCTCCCACCCTCTCGTCACCCTCCTGTTATTCATGAACCTTAAGGAGACACTCAGAGGCATTCTCGCCCTCCCACCCTCTCGTCACCCTCCTGTTCTTCATGAACCTTAATGAGACACTCAGAGGCATTCTCACCCTCCCACCCTCTCGTCCCCCTCCTGTTCTTCATGAACCTTAATGAGACTCTCAGAGGTATTCTCACCCTCCCACCCTCTCGTCACCCTCCTGTTCTTCATGAACCTTAATGAGACACTCAGAGGCATTCTCACCATCCCACCCTCTCGTCACCCTCCTGTTCTTCATGAACCTTAATGAGACACTCAGAGGCATTCTCACCCTCCCATCCTCCCGTCACCCTCCTGTTCTTCATGAACCTTAATGAGACACTCAGAGGCATTCTCACCCTCCCACCCTCTCGTCACCCTCCTGTTCTTCATGAACCTTAATGAGACACTCAGAGGCATTCTCATGTTCCCTCCCACCCTCTCGTCACCCTCCTGTTCTTCATGAACCTTAATGAGACACTCAGAGGCATTCTCACCCTCCCACCCTCTCGTCACCCTCCTGTTCTTCATGAACCTTAATGAGACACTCAGAGGCATTCTCATGTTCCCTCCCACCCTCTCGTCACCCTCCTGTTCTTCATGAACCTTAATGAGACACTCAGAGGCATTCTCATGTTCCCTCCCACCCTCTCGTCACCCTCCTGTTCATCATGAACCTTAATGAGACATTCAGAGGCATTCTCACCCTCCCACCCTCTCGTCACCCTCCTGTTCCTCATGTACCTTAATGAGACACTCAGAGGCATTCTCATGTTCCCTCCAACCTCTCGTCACCCTCCTGTTCTTCATGTACCTTAATGAGACACTCAGAGGCATTCTCACCCTCCCACCCTCTCGTCACCCTCCTGTTCTTCATGAACCTTAATGAGACACTCAGAGGCATTCTCATGTTCCCTCCCACCCTCTCGTCACCCTCCTGTTCTTCATGAACCTTAATGAGACACTCAGAGGCATTCTCACCCTCCCACCCTCTCGTCACCCTCCTGTTCCTCATGTACCTTAATGAGACACTCAGAGGCATTCTCATGTTCCCTCCAACCTCTCGTCACCCTCCTGTACTTCATGTACCTTAATGAGACACTCAGAGGCATTCTCACCCTCCCACCCTCTCGTCACCCTCCTGTTCTTCATGAACCTTAATGAGACACTCAGAGGCATTCTCATGTTCCCTCCCACCCTCTCGTCACCCTCCTGTTCTTCATGAACCTTAATGAGACACTCAGAAGCATTCTCACCCTCCCACCCTCTCGTCACCCTCCTGTTCTTCATGAACCTTAATGAGACACTCAGAGGCATTCTCACCCTCCCACCCTCTCGTCACCCTCCTGTTCTTCATGAACCTTAATGAGACACACAGAGGCATTCTCACCCTCCCACCCTCTCGTCACCCTCCTGTTCTTCATGAACCTTAATGAGACACTCAGAGGCATTCTCACCCTCCCACCCTCTCGTCACCCTCCTGTTCTTCATGAACCTTAATGAGACACTCAGAGGCATTCTCACACTCCCACCCTCTCGTCACCCTCCTGTTCTTCATGTAACTTAATGAGAGACTCAGAGACATTCTCACCCTCCCACCCTCTAGCCACCCTCCTGTTCTTCATGAACCTTAATGAGACACTCAGAGGCATTCTCACCCTCCCACACTCTCGTCACCCTCCTGTTCTTCATGAACCTTAATGAGACACTCAGAGGCATTCTCACCCTCCCACCCTCTCGTCACCCTCCTGTTCTTCATGAACCTTAATGAGACACTCAGAGGTACTCTCACCCTCCCACCCTCTCGTCACCCTCCTGTTCTTCATGAACCTTAAGGAGACACTCAGAGGCATTCTCACCCTCCCACCCTCTCGTCACCCTCCTGTTATTCATGAACCTTAATGAGACACTCAGAGGCATTCTCACCCTCCCACCCTCTCGTCACCCTCCTGTTCTTCATGAACCTTAATGAGACACTCAGAGGCATTCTCACCCTCCCACCCTCTCGTCACCCTCCTGTTCTTCATGAACCTTAATGAGACACTCAGAGGCATTCTCATGTTCCCTCCCACCCTCTCGTCACCCTCCTGTTCTTCATGAACCTTAATGAGACACTCAGAGGCATTCTCACCCTCCCACCCTCTCGTCACCCTCCTGTTCTTCATGAACCTTAATGAGACACTCAGAGGCATTCTCACCCTCCCACCCTCTCGTCACCCTCCTGTTCTTCATGAACCTTAATGAGACACTCAGAGGCATTCTCATGTTCCCTCCCACCCTCTCGTCACCCTCCTGTTCTTCATGAACCTTAGTGAGACACTCAGAGGCATTCTCATGTTCCCTCCCACCCTCTCGTCACCCTCCTATTCTTCATGAAACTTAATGAGACACTCAGAGGCATTCTCACCCTCCCACCCTCTCGTCACCCTCCTGTTCTTCATGAACCTTAATGAGACACTCAGAGGCATTCTCACCCTCCCACCCTCTCGTCACCCTCCTGTTCTTCATGAACCTTAATGAGACACTCAGAGGCATTCTCACCCTCCCACCCTCTCGTCACCCTCCTGTTCTTCATGAACCTTAATGAGACACTCAGAGGCATTCTCACCCTCCCACCCTCTCGTCACCCTCCTGTTCTTCATGAACCTTAATGAGACACACAGAGGCATTCTCACCCTCCCACCCTCTCGTCACCCTCCTGTTCTTCATGTACCTTAATGAGAGACTCAGAGACATTCTCACTCTCCCACCCTCTCGCCACCCTCCTGTTCTTCATGAACCTTAATGAGACACTCAGAGGCATTCTCACCCTCCCACCCTCTCGTCACCCTCCTGTTCTTCATGAACCTTAATGAGACACTCAGAGGCATTCTCACCCTCCCACCCTCTCGTCACCCTCCTGTTCTTCATGAACCTTAATGAGACACTCAGAGGTACTCTCACCCTCCCACCCTCTCGTCACCCTCCTGTTATTCATGAACCTTAAGGAGACACTCAGAGGCATTCTCGCCCTCCCACCCTCTCGTCACCCTCCTGTTCTTCATGAACCTTAATGAGACACTCAGAGGCATTCTCACCCTCCCACCCTCTCGTCCCCCTCCTGTTCTTCATGAACCTTAATGAGACTCTCAGAGGTATTCTCACCCTCCCACCCTCTCGTCACCCTCCTGTTCTTCATGAACCTTAATGAGACACTCAGAGGCATTCTCACCATCCCACCCTCTCGTCACCCTCCTGTTCTTCATGAACCTTAATGAGACACTCAGAGGCATTCTCACCCTCCCACCCTCCCGTCACCCTCCTGTTCTTCATGAACCTTAATGAGACACTCAGTGGCATTCTCACCCTCCCACCCTCTCGTCACCCTCCTGTTCTTCATGAACCTTAATGAGACACTCAGAGGCATTCTCATGTTCCCTCCCACCCTCTCGTCACCCTCCTGTTCTTCATGAACCTTAATGAGACACTCAGAGGCATTCTCAACCTCCCACCCTCTCGTCACCCTCCTGTTCTTCATGAACCTTAATGAGACACTCAGAGGCATTCTCATGTTCCCTCCCACCCTCTCGTCACCCTCCTGTTCTTCATGAACCTTAATGAGACACTCAGAGGCATTCTCATGTTCCCTCCCACCCTCTCGTCACCCTCCTGTTCATCATGAACCTTAATGAGACATTCAGAGGCATTCTCACCCTCCCACCCTCTCGTCACCCTCCTGTTCCTCATGTATCTTAATGAGACACTCAGAGGCATTCTCATGTTCCCTCCAACCTCTCGTCACCCTCCTGTTCTTCATGTACCTTAATGAGACACTCAGAGGCATTCTCACCCTCCCACCCTCTCGTCACCCTCCTGTTCTTCATGAACCTTAATGAGACACTCAGAGGCATTCTCATGTTCCCTCCCACCCTCTCGTCACCCTCCTGTTCTTCATGTACCTTAATGAGACACTCAGAGGCATTCTCACCCTCCCACCCTCTCGTCACCCTCCTGTTCTTCATGAACCTTAATGAGACACTCGGAGGCATTCTCACCCTCCCACCCTCTCGTCACCCTCCTGTTCTTCATGAACCTTAATGAGACACTCAGAGGCATTCTCACCCTCCCACGGTCTCGTCAGCCTCCTGTTCTTCATGAACCTTAATGAGACACTCAGAGGCATTCTCACCCTCCCACCCTCTCGTCACCCTCCTGTTCTTCATGAACCTTAATGAGACACTCAGAGGCATTCTCATGTTCCCTCCCACCCTCTCGTCACCCTCCTGTTCTTCATGAACCTTAATGAGACACACAGAGGCATTCTCACCCTCCCACCCTCTCGTCACCCTCCTGTTCTTCATGAACCTTAATGAGACACTCAGAGGCATTCTCACCCTCCCACCCTCTCGTCACCCTCCTGTTCTTCATGAACCTTAATGAGACACTCAGAGGCATTCTCACCCTCCCACCCTCTCGTCACCCTCCTGTTCTGCATGAACCTTAATGAGACACTCAGAGGCATTCTCATGTTCCCTCCCACCCTCTCGTCACCCTCCTGTTCTTCATGAACCTTAATGAGACACTCAGAGGCATTCTCATGTTCCCTCCCACCCTCTCGTCACCCTCCTGTTCTTCATGAACCTTAATGAGACACTCAGAGGCATTCTCACCCTCCCACCCTCTCGTCACCCTCCTGTTCTTCATGAACCTTAATGAGACACTCAGAGGCATTCTCACCCTCCCACCCTCTCGTCGCCCTCCTGTTCTTCATGTACCTTAATGAGACACTCAGAGGCATTCTCACCCTCCCACCCTCTCGTCACCCTCCTGTTATTCATGAACCTTAATGAGACACTCAGAGGCATTCTCATGTTCCCTCCCACCCTCTCGTCACCCTCCTGTCCTTCATGAACCTTAATGAGACACTCAGAGGCATTCACACCCTCCCACCCTCTCGTCACCCTCCTGTTCTTCATGAACCTTAATGAGACACTCAGAGGCATTCTCATGTTCCCTCCCACCCTCTCGTCACCCTCCTGTTCTTCATGAACCTTAATGAGACACTCAGAAGCATTCTCACCCTCCCACCCTCTCGTCACCCTCCTGTTCTTCATGAACCTTAATGAGACACTCAGAGGCATTCTCACCCTCCCACCCTCTCGTCACCCTCCTGTTCTTCATGAACCTTAATGAGACACACAGAGGCATTCTCACCCTCCCACCCTCTCGTCACCCTCCTGTTCTTCATGTACCTTAATGAGAGACTCAGAGACATTCTCACCCTCCCACCCTCTCGCCACCCTCCTGTTCTTCATGAACCTTAATGAGACACTCAGAGGCATTCTCACCCTCCAACCCTCTCGTCACCCTCCTGTTCTTCATGAACCTTAATGAGACACTCAGAGGCATTCTCACCCTCCCACCCTCTCGTCACCCTCCTGTTCTTCATGATCCTTAATGAGACACTCAGAGGTACTCTCACCCTCCCACCCTCTCGTCACCCTCCTGTTCTTCATGAACCTTAAGGAGACACTCAGAGGCATTCTCGCCCTCCCACCCTCTCGTCACCCTCCTGTTCTTCATGAACCTTAATGAGACACTCAGAGGCATTCTCACCCTCCCACCCTCTCGTCCCCCTCCTGTTCTTCATGAACCTTAATGAGACTCTCAGAGGTATTCTCACCCTCCCACCCTCTCGTCACCCTCCTGTTCTTCATGAACCTTAATGAGACACTCAGAGGCATTCTCACCCTCCCACCCTCTCGTCACCCTCCTGTTCTTCATGAACCTTAATGAGACACTCAGAGGCATTCTCACCCTCCCACCCTCCCGTCACCCTCCTGTTCTTCATGAACCTTAATGAGACACTCAGAGGCATTCTCATGTACCCTCCCACCCTCACGTCACGCTCCTGTTCTTCATGAACCTTAATGAGACACTCAGAGGCATTCTCATGTTCCCTCCCACCCTCTCGTCACCCTCCTGTTCATCATGAACCTTAATGAGACATTCAGAGGCATTCTCACCCTCCCACCCTCTCGTCACCCTCCTGTTCCTCATGTACCTTAATGAGACACTCAGAGGCATTCTCATGTTCCCTCCAACCTCTCGTCACCCTCCTGTTCTTCATGTACCTTAATGAGACACTCAGAGGCATTCTCACCCTCCCACCCTCTCGTCACCCTCCTGTTCTTCATGAACATTAATGAGACACTCAGAGGCATTCTCATGTTCCCTCCCACCCTCTCGTCACCCTCCTGTTCTTCATGAACCTTAATGAGACACTCAGAGGCATTCTCACCCTCCCACCCTCTCGTCACCCTCCTGTTCCTCATGTACCTTAATGAGACACTCAGAGGCATTCTCATGTTCCCTCCAACCTCTCGTCACCCTCCTGTACTTCATGTACCTTAATGAGACACTCAGAGGCATTCTCACCCTCCCACCCTCTCGTCACCCTCCTGTTCTTCATGAACCTTAATGAGACACTCAGAGGCATTCTCATGTTCCCTCCCACCCTCTCGTCACCCTCCTGTTCTTCATGAACCTTAATGAGACACTCAGAGGCATTCTCACCCTCCCACCCTCTCGTCACCCTCCTGTTCTTCATGAACCTTAATGAGACACACAGAGGCATTCTCACCCTCCCACCCTCTCGTCACCCTCCTGTTCTTCATGATCCTTAATGAGACACTCAGAGGCATTCTCACCCTCCCACCCTCTCGTCACCCTCCTGTTCTTCATGAACCTTAATGACACTCTCAGAGGCATTCTCACCCTCCCACCCTCTCGTCACCCTCCTGTTCTTCATGAACCTTAATGAGACACTCAGAGGCATTCTCACACTCCCACCCTCTCGTCACCCTCCTGTTCTTCATGTACCTTAATGAGACACTCAGAGGCATTCTCACCCTCCCACCCTCTCGTCACCCTCCTGTTCTTCATGCACCTTAATGAGACACTCAGAGACATTCTCACCCTCCCACCCTCTCGTCACCCTCCTGTTCTTCATGAACCTTAATGAGACACTCAGAGGCATTCTCATGTTCCCTCCCACCCTCTCGTCACCCTCCTGTTCTTCATGTACCTTAATGAGACACTCAGAGGCATTCTCACCCTCCCACCCTCTCGTCACCCTCCTGTTCTTCATGAACCTTAATGAGACACTCAGAGGCATTCTCACCCTCCCACCCTCTCGTCACCCTCCTGTTCTTCATGAACCTTAATGAGACACTCAGAGGCATTCTCACCCTCCCACGGTCTCGTCAGCCTCCTGTTCTTCATGAACCTTAATGAGACACTCAGAGGCATTCTCACCCTCCCACCCTCTCGTCACCCTCCTGTTCTTCATGAACCTTAATGAGACACTCAGAGGCATTCTCATGTTCCCTCCCACACTCTCGGCACCCTCCTGTTCTTCATGAACCTTAATGAGACACTCAGAGGCATTCTCACCCTCCCACCCTCTCGTCACCCTCCTGTTCTTCATGAACCTTAATGAGACACTCAGAGGCATTCTCACCCTCCCACCCTCTCGTCACCCTCCTGTTCTGCATGAACCTTAATGAGACACTCAGAGGCATTCTCATGTTCCCTCCCACCCTCTCGTCACACTCCTGTTCTTCATGAACCTTAATGAGACACTCAGAGGCATTCTCATGTTCCCTCCCACCCTCTCGTCACCCTCCTGTTCTTCATGAACCTTATTGAGACACTCAGAGGCATTCTCACCCTCCCACCCTCTCGTCACCCTCCTGTTCTTCATGAACCTTAATGAGACACTCAGAGGCATTCTCACCCTCCCACCCTCTCGTCACCCTCCTGTTCTTCATGTACCTTAATGAGACACTCAGAGGCATTCTCACCCTCCCACCCTCTCGTCACCCTCCTGTTCTTCATGAACCTTAATGAGACACTCAGAGGCATTCTCATGTTCCCTCCCACCCTCTCGTCACCCTCCTGTCCTTCATGAACCTTAATGAGACACTCAGAGGCATTCTCACCCTCCCACCCTCTCGTCACCCTCCTGTTCTTCATGAACCTTAATGAGACACACAGAGGCATTCTCACCCTCCCACCCTCTCGTCACCCTCCTGTTCTTCATGAACCTTAGTGAGACACTCAGAGGCATTCTCACCCTCCCACCCTCTCGTCACCCTCCTGTTCTTCATGAACCTTAATGAGACACTCAGAGGCATTCTCACCCTCCCACCCTCTCGTCACCCTCCTGTTCTTCATGAAACTTAATGACACTCTCAGAGGCATTCTCACCCTCCCACCCTCTCGTCACCCTCCTGTTCTTCATGAACCTTAATGAGACACTCAGAGGCATTCTCACACTCCCACCCTCTCGTCACCCTCCTGTTCTTCATGTACCTTAATGAGACACTCAGAGGCATTCTCACCCTCCCACCCTCTCGTCACCCTCCTGTTCTTCATGCACCTAAATGAGACACTCAGAGACATTCTCACCCTCCCACCCTCTCGTCACCCTCCTGTTCTTCATGAACCTTAATGAGACACTCAGAGGCATTCTCATGTTCCCTCCCACCCTCTCGTCACCCTCCTGTTCTTCATGTACCTTAATGAGACACTCAGAGTCATTCTCACCCTCCCACCCTCTCGTCACCCTCCTGTTCTTCATGAACCTTAATGAGACACTCAGAGGCATTCTCACCCTCCCACCCTCTCGTCACCCTCCTGTTCTTCATGAACCTTAATGAGACACTCAGAGGCATTCTCACCCTCCCACGGTCTCGTCAGCCTCCTGTTCTTCATGAACCTTAATGAGACACTCAGAGGCATTCTCACCCTCCCACCCTCTCGTCACCCTCCTGTTCTTCATGAACCTTAATGAGACACTCAGAGGCATTCTCATGTTCCCTCCCACCCTCTCGTCACCCTCCTGTTCTTCATGAACCTTAATGAGACACTCAGAGGCATTCTCACCCTCCCACCCTCTCGTCACCCTCCTGTTCTTCATGAACCTTAATGAGACACTCAGAGGCATTCTCACCCTCCCACCCTCTCGTCACCCTCCTGTTCTTCATGAACCTTAATGAGACACTCAGAGGCATTCTCACCCTCCCACCCTCTCGTCACCCTCCTGTTCTGCATGAACCTTAATGAGACACTCAGAGGCATTCTCATGTTCCCTCCCACCCTCTCGTCACCCTCCTGTTCTTCATGAACCTTAATGAGACACTCAGAGGCATTCTCATGTTCCCTCCCACCCTCTCGTCACCCTCCTGTTCTTCATGAACCTTAATGAGACACTCAGAGGCATTCTCACCCTCCCACCCTCTCGTCACCCTCCTGTTCTTCATGAACCTTAATGAGACACTCAGAGGCATTCTCACCCTCCCACCCTCTCGTCGCCCTCCTGTTCTTCATGTACCTTAATGAGACACTCAGAGGCATTCTCACCCTCCCACCCTCTCGTCACCCTCCTGTTATTCATGAACCTTAATGAGACACTCAGAGGCATTCTCATGTTCCCTCCCACCCTCTCGTCACCCTCCTGTCCTTCATGAACCTTAATGAGACACTCAGAGGCATTCTCACCCTCCCACCCTCTCGTCACCCTCCTGTTCTTCATGAACCTTAATGAGACACTCAGAGGCATTCTCATGTTCCCTCCCACCCTCTCGTCACCCTCCTGTTCTTCATGAACCTTAATGAGACACTCAGAAGCATTCTCACCCTCCCACCCTCTCGTCACCCTCCTGTTCTTCATGAACCTTAATGAGACACTCAGAGGCATTCTCACCCTCCCACCCTCTCGTCACCCTCCTGTTCTTCATGAACCTTAATGAGACACACAGAGGCATTCTCACCCTCCCACCCTCTCGTCACCCTCCTGTTCTTCATGTACCTTAATGAGAGACTCAGAGACATTCTCACCCTCCCACCCTCTCGCCACCCTCCTGTTCTTCATGAACCTTAATGAGACACTCAGAGGCATTCTCACCCTCCAACCCTCTCGTCACCCTCCTGTTCTTCATGAACCTTAATGAGACACTCAGAGGCATTCTCACCCTCCCACCCTCTCGTCACCCTCCTGTTCTTCATGATCCTTAATGAGACACTCAGAGGTACTCTCACCCTCCCACCCTCTCGTCACCCTCCTGTTCTTCATGAACCTTAAGGAGACACTCAGAGGCATTCTCGCCCTCCCACCCTCTCGTCACCCTCCTGTTCTTCATGAACCTTAATGAGACACTCAGAGGCATTCTCACCCTCCCACCCTCTCGTCCCCCTCCTGTTCTTCATGAACCTTAATGAGACTCTCAGAGGTATTCTCACCCTCCCACCCTCTCGTCACCCTCCTGTTCTTCATGAACCTTAATGAGACACTCAGAGGCATTCTCACCCTCCCACCCTCTCGTCACCCTCCTGTTCTTCATGAACCTTAATGAGACACTCAGAGGCATTCTCACCCTCCCACCCTCCCGTCACCCTCCTGTTCTTCATGAACCTTAATGAGACACTCAGAGGCATTCTCATGTTCCCTCCCACCCTCTCGTCACCCTCCTGTTCATCATGAACCTTAATGAGACACTCAGAGGCATTCTCATGTTCCCTCCCACCCTCTCGTCACCCTCCTGTTCATCATGAACCTTAATGAGACATTCAGAGGCATTCTCACCCTCCCACCCTCTCGTCACCCTCCTGTTCCTCATGTACCTTAATGAGACACTCAGAGGCATTCTCATGTTCCCTCCAACCTCTCGTCACCCTCCTGTTCTTCATGTACCTTAATGAGACACTCAGAGGCATTCTCACCCTCCCACCCTCTCGTCACCCTCCTGTTCTTCATGAACATTAATGAGACACTCAGAGGCATTCTCATGTTCCCTCCCACCCTCTCGTCACCCTCCTGTTCTTCATGAACCTTAATGAGACACTCAGAGGCATTCTCACCCTCCCACACTCTCGTCACCCTCCTGTTCCTCATGTACCTTAATGAGACACTCAGAGGCATTCTCATGTTCCCTCCAACCTCTCGTCACCCTCCTGTACTTCATGTACCTTAATGAGACACTCAGAGGCATTCTCAACCTCCCACCCTCTCGTCACCCTCCTGTTCTTCATGAACCTTAATGAGACACTCAGAGGCATTCTCATGTTCCCTCCCACCCTCTTGTCACCCTCCTGTTCTTCATGAACCTTAATGAGACACTCAGAGGCATTCTCACCCTCCCACCCTCTCGTCACCCTCCTGTTCTTCATGAACCTTAATGAGACACACAGAGGCATTCTCACCCTCCCACCCTCTCGTCACCCTCCTGTTCTTCATGAACCTTAATGAGACACTCAGAGGCATTCTCACCCTCCCACCCTCTCGTCACCCTCCTGTTCTTCATGAACCTTAATGACACTCTCAGAGGCATTCTCACCCTCCCACCCTCTCGTCACCCTCCTGTTCTTCATGAACATTAATGAGACACTCAGAGGCATTCTCACACTCCCACCCTCTCGTCACCCTCCTGTTCTTCATGTACCTTAATGAGACACTCAGAGGCATTCTCACCCTCCCTCCCTCTCGTCACCCTCCTGTTCTTCATGCACCTTAATGAGACACTCAGAGACATTCTCACCCTCCCACCCTCTCGTCACCCTCCTGTTCTTCATGAACCTTAATGAGACACTCAGAGGCATTCTCATGTTCCCTCCCACCCTCTCGTCACCCTCCTGTTCTTCATGTACCTTAATGAGACACTCAGAGGCATTCTCACCCTCCCACCCTCTCGTCACCCTCCTGTTCTTCATGAACCTTAATGAGACACTCAGAGGCATTCTCACCCTCCCACCCTCTCGTCACCCTCCTGTTCTTCATGAACCTTAATGAGACACTCAGAGGCATTCTCACCCTCCCACGGTCTCGTCAGCCTCCTGTTCTTCATGAACCTTAATGAGACACTCAGAGGCATTCTCACCCTCCCACCCTCTCGTCACCCTCCTGTTCTTCATGAACCTTAATGAGACACTCAGAGGCATTCTCATGTTCCCTCCCACCCTCTCGGCACCCTCCTGTTCTTCATGAACCTTAATGAGACACTCAGAGGCATTCTCACCCTCCCACCCTCTCGTCACCCTCCTGTTCATCATGAACCTTAATGAGACATTCAGAGGCATTCTCACCCTCCCACCCTCTCGTCACCCTCCTGTTCCTCATGTACCTTAATGAGACACTCAGAGGCATTCTCATGTTCCCTCCAACCTCTCG
Source organism: Hemitrygon akajei (assembly GCF_048418815.1). NCBI lineage: Eukaryota > Metazoa > Chordata > Chondrichthyes > Myliobatiformes > Dasyatidae > Hemitrygon > Hemitrygon akajei. The sequence goes on from NW_027331965.1 coordinate 456,032, forward strand.
TCACCCTCCTGTTCTTCATGTACCTTAATGAGACACTCAGAGGCATTCTCACCCTCCCACCCTCTCGTCACCCGCCTGTTCTTCATGAACATTAATGAGACACTCAGAGGCATTCTCATGTTCCCTCCCACCCTCTCGTCACCCTCCTGTTCTTCATGAACCTTAATGAGACACTCAGAGGCATTCTCACCCTCCCACCCTCTCGTCACCCTCCTGTTCCTCATGTACCTTAATGAGACACTCAGAGGCATTCTCATGTTCCCTCCAACCTCTCGTCACCCTCCTGTACTTCATGTACCTTAATGAGACACTCAGAGGCATTCTCACCCTCCCACCCTCTCGTCACCCTCCTGTTCTTCATGAACCTTAATGAGACACTCAGAGGCATTCTCATGTTCCCTCCCACCCTCTCGTCACCCTCCTGTTCTTCATGAACCTTAATGAGACACACAGAGGCATTCTCACCCTCCCACCCTCTCGTCACCCTCCTGTTCTTCATGATCCTTAATGAGACACTCAGAGGCATTCTCACCCTCCCACCCTCTCGTCACCCTCCTGTTCTTCATGAACCTTAATGACACTCTCAGAGGCATTCTCACCCTCCCACCCTCTCGTCACCCTCCTGTTCTTCATGAACCTTAATGAGACACTCAGAGGCATTCTCACACTCCCACCCTCTCGTCACCCTCCTGTTCTTCATGTACCTTAATGAGACACTCAGAGGCATTCTCACCCTCCCACCCTCTCGTCACCCTCCTGTTCTTCATGCACCTTAATGAGACACTCAGAGACATTCTCACCCTCCCACCCTCTCGTCACCCTCCTGTTCTTCATGAACCTTAATGAGACACTCAGAGGCATTCTCATGTTCCCTCCCACCCTCTCGTCACCCTCCTGTTCTTCATGTACCTTAATGAGACACTCAGAGGCATTCTCACCCTCCCACCCTCTCGTCACCCTCCTGTTCTTCATGAACCTTAATGAGACACTCAGAGGCATTCTCACCCTCCCACCCTCTCGTCACCCTCCTGTTCTTCATGAACCTTAATGAGACACTCAGAGGCATTCTCACCCTCCCACGGTCTCGTCAGCCTCCTGTTCTTCATGAACCTTAATGAGACACTCAGAGGCATTCTCACCCTCCCACCCTCTCGTCACCCTCCTGTTCTTCATGAACCTTAATGAGACACTCAGAGGCATTCTCATGTTCCCTCCCACACTCTCGGCACCCTCCTGTTCTTCATGAACCTTAATGAGACACTCAGAGGCATTCTCACCCTCCCACCCTCTCGTCACCCTCCTGTTCTTCATGAACCTTAATGAGACACTCAGAGGCATTCTCACCCTCCCACCCTCTCGTCACCCTCCTGTTCTGCATGAACCTTAATGAGACACTCAGAGGCATTCTCATGTTCCCTCCCACCCTCTCGTCACACTCCTGTTCTTCATGAACCTTAATGAGACACTCAGAGGCATTCTCATGTTCCCTCCCACCCTCTCGTCACCCTCCTGTTCTTCATGAACCTTATTGAGACACTCAGAGGCATTCTCACCCTCCCACCCTCTCGTCACCCTCCTGTTCTTCATGAACCTTAATGAGACACTCAGAGGCATTCTCACCCTCCCACCCTCTCGTCACCCTCCTGTTCTTCATGTACCTTAATGAGACACTCAGAGGCATTCTCACCCTCCCACCCTCTCGTCACCCTCCTGTTCTTCATGAACCTTAATGAGACACTCAGAGGCATTCTCATGTTCCCTCCCACCCTCTCGTCACCCTCCTGTCCTTCATGAACCTTAATGAGACACTCAGAGGCATTCTCACCCTCCCACCCTCTCGTCACCCTCCTGTTCTTCATGAACCTTAATGAGACACACAGAGGCATTCTCACCCTCCCACCCTCTCGTCACCCTCCTGTTCTTCATGAACCTTAGTGAGACACTCAGAGGCATTCTCACCCTCCCACCCTCTCGTCACCCTCCTGTTCTTCATGAACCTTAATGAGACACTCAGAGGCATTCTCACCCTCCCACCCTCTCGTCACCCTCCTGTTCTTCATGAAACTTAATGACACTCTCAGAGGCATTCTCACCCTCCCACCCTCTCGTCACCCTCCTGTTCTTCATGAACCTTAATGAGACACTCAGAGGCATTCTCACACTCCCACCCTCTCGTCACCCTCCTGTTCTTCATGTACCTTAATGAGACACTCAGAGGCATTCTCACCCTCCCACCCTCTCGTCACCCTCCTGTTCTTCATGCACCTAAATGAGACACTCAGAGACATTCTCACCCTCCCACCCTCTCGTCACCCTCCTGTTCTTCATGAACCTTAATGAGACACTCAGAGGCATTCTCATGTTCCCTCCCACCCTCTCGTCACCCTCCTGTTCTTCATGTACCTTAATGAGACACTCAGAGTCATTCTCACCCTCCCACCCTCTCGTCACCCTCCTGTTCTTCATGAACCTTAATGAGACACTCAGAGGCATTCTCACCCTCCCACCCTCTCGTCACCCTCCTGTTCTTCATGAACCTTAATGAGACACTCAGAGGCATTCTCACCCTCCCACGGTCTCGTCAGCCTCCTGTTCTTCATGAACCTTAATGAGACACTCAGAGGCATTCTCACCCTCCCACCCTCTCGTCACCCTCCTGTTCTTCATGAACCTTAATGAGACACTCAGAGGCATTCTCATGTTCCCTCCCACCCTCTCGTCACCCTCCTGTTCTTCATGAACCTTAATGAGACACTCAGAGGCATTCTCACCCTCCCACCCTCTCGTCACCCTCCTGTTCTTCATGAACCTTAATGAGACACTCAGAGGCATTCTCACCCTCCCACCCTCTCGTCACCCTCCTGTTCTTCATGAACCTTAATGAGACACTCAGAGGCATTCTCACCCTCCCACCCTCTCGTCACCCTCCTGTTCTGCATGAACCTTAATGAGACACTCAGAGGCATTCTCATGTTCCCTCCCACCCTCTCGTCACCCTCCTGTTCTTCATGAACCTTAATGAGACACTCAGAGGCATTCTCATGTTCCCTCCCACCCTCTCGTCACCCTCCTGTTCTTCATGAACCTTAATGAGACACTCAGAGGCATTCTCACCCTCCCACCCTCTCGTCACCCTCCTGTTCTTCATGAACCTTAATGAGACACTCAGAGGCATTCTCACCCTCCCACCCTCTCGTCGCCCTCCTGTTCTTCATGTACCTTAATGAGACACTCAGAGGCATTCTCACCCTCCCACCCTCTCGTCACCCTCCTGTTATTCATGAACCTTAATGAGACACTCAGAGGCATTCTCATGTTCCCTCCCACCCTCTCGTCACCCTCCTGTCCTTCATGAACCTTAATGAGACACTCAGAGGCATTCTCACCCTCCCACCCTCTCGTCACCCTCCTGTTCTTCATGAACCTTAATGAGACACTCAGAGGCATTCTCATGTTCCCTCCCACCCTCTCGTCACCCTCCTGTTCTTCATGAACCTTAATGAGACACTCAGAAGCATTCTCACCCTCCCACCCTCTCGTCACCCTCCTGTTCTTCATGAACCTTAATGAGACACTCAGAGGCATTCTCACCCTCCCACCCTCTCGTCACCCTCCTGTTCTTCATGAACCTTAATGAGACACACAGAGGCATTCTCACCCTCCCACCCTCTCGTCACCCTCCTGTTCTTCATGTACCTTAATGAGAGACTCAGAGACATTCTCACCCTCCCACCCTCTCGCCACCCTCCTGTTCTTCATGAACCTTAATGAGACACTCAGAGGCATTCTCACCCTCCAACCCTCTCGTCACCCTCCTGTTCTTCATGAACCTTAATGAGACACTCAGAGGCATTCTCACCCTCCCACCCTCTCGTCACCCTCCTGTTCTTCATGATCCTTAATGAGACACTCAGAGGTACTCTCACCCTCCCACCCTCTCGTCACCCTCCTGTTCTTCATGAACCTTAAGGAGACACTCAGAGGCATTCTCGCCCTCCCACCCTCTCGTCACCCTCCTGTTCTTCATGAACCTTAATGAGACACTCAGAGGCATTCTCACCCTCCCACCCTCTCGTCCCCCTCCTGTTCTTCATGAACCTTAATGAGACTCTCAGAGGTATTCTCACCCTCCCACCCTCTCGTCACCCTCCTGTTCTTCATGAACCTTAATGAGACACTCAGAGGCATTCTCACCCTCCCACCCTCTCGTCACCCTCCTGTTCTTCATGAACCTTAATGAGACACTCAGAGGCATTCTCACCCTCCCACCCTCCCGTCACCCTCCTGTTCTTCATGAACCTTAATGAGACACTCAGAGGCATTCTCATGTTCCCTCCCACCCTCTCGTCACCCTCCTGTTCATCATGAACCTTAATGAGACACTCAGAGGCATTCTCATGTTCCCTCCCACCCTCTCGTCACCCTCCTGTTCATCATGAACCTTAATGAGACATTCAGAGGCATTCTCACCCTCCCACCCTCTCGTCACCCTCCTGTTCCTCATGTACCTTAATGAGACACTCAGAGGCATTCTCATGTTCCCTCCAACCTCTCGTCACCCTCCTGTTCTTCATGTACCTTAATGAGACACTCAGAGGCATTCTCACCCTCCCACCCTCTCGTCACCCTCCTGTTCTTCATGAACATTAATGAGACACTCAGAGGCATTCTCATGTTCCCTCCCACCCTCTCGTCACCCTCCTGTTCTTCATGAACCTTAATGAGACACTCAGAGGCATTCTCACCCTCCCACACTCTCGTCACCCTCCTGTTCCTCATGTACCTTAATGAGACACTCAGAGGCATTCTCATGTTCCCTCCAACCTCTCGTCACCCTCCTGTACTTCATGTACCTTAATGAGACACTCAGAGGCATTCTCAACCTCCCACCCTCTCGTCACCCTCCTGTTCTTCATGAACCTTAATGAGACACTCAGAGGCATTCTCATGTTCCCTCCCACCCTCTTGTCACCCTCCTGTTCTTCATGAACCTTAATGAGACACTCAGAGGCATTCTCACCCTCCCACCCTCTCGTCACCCTCCTGTTCTTCATGAACCTTAATGAGACACACAGAGGCATTCTCACCCTCCCACCCTCTCGTCACCCTCCTGTTCTTCATGAACCTTAATGAGACACTCAGAGGCATTCTCACCCTCCCACCCTCTCGTCACCCTCCTGTTCTTCATGAACCTTAATGACACTCTCAGAGGCATTCTCACCCTCCCACCCTCTCGTCACCCTCCTGTTCTTCATGAACATTAATGAGACACTCAGAGGCATTCTCACACTCCCACCCTCTCGTCACCCTCCTGTTCTTCATGTACCTTAATGAGACACTCAGAGGCATTCTCACCCTCCCACCCTCTCGTCACCCTCCTGTTCTTCATGCACCTTAATGAGACACTCAGAGACATTCTCACCCTCCCACCCTCTCGTCACCCTCCTGTTCTTCATGAACCTTAATGAGACACTCAGAGGCATTCTCATGTTCCCTCCCACCCTCTCGTCACCCTCCTGTTCTTCATGTACCTTAATGAGACACTCAGAGGCATTCTCACCCTCCCACCCTCTCGTCACCCTCCTGTTCTTCATGAACCTTAATGAGACACTCAGAGGCATTCTCACCCTCCCACCCTCTCGTCACCCTCCTGTTCTTCATGAACCTTAATGAGACACTCAGAGGCATTCTCACCCTCCCACGGTCTCGTCAGCCTCCTGTTCTTCATGAACCTTAATGAGACACTCAGAGGCATTCTCACCCTCCCACCCTCTCGTCACCCTCCTGTTCTTCATGAACCTTAATGAGACACTCAGAGGCATTCTCATGTTCCCTCCCACCCTCTCGGCACCCTCCTGTTCTTCATGAACCTTAATGAGACACTCAGAGGCATTCTCACCCTCCCACCCTCTCGTCACCCTCCTGTTCTTCATGAACCTTAATGAGACACTCAGAGGCATTCTGACCCTCCCACCCTCTCGTCACCCTCCTGTTCTGCATGAACCTTAATGAGACACTCAGAGGCATTCTCATGTTCCCTCCCACCCTCTCGTCACCCTCCTGTTCTTCATGAACCTTAATGAGACACTCAGAGGCATTCTCATGTTCCCTCCCACCCTCTCGTCACCCTCCTGTTCTTCATGAACCTTATTGAGACACTCAGAGGCATTCTCACCCTCCCACCCTCTCGTCACCCTCCTGTTCTTCATGAACCTTAATGAGACACTCAGAGGCATTCTCACCCTCCCACCCTCTCGTCACCCTCCTGTTCTTCATGTACCTTAATGAGACACTCAGAGTCATTCTCACCCTCCCACCCTCTCGTCACCCTCCTGTTCTTCATGAACCTTAATGAGACACTCAGAGGCATTCTCATGTTCCCTCCCACCCTCTCGTCACCCTCCTGTTCTTCATGAACCTTAATGAGACACTCAGAGGCATTCTCACCCTCCCACCCTCTCGTCACCCTCCTGTTCTTCATGAACCTTAATGACACTCTCAGAGGCATTCTCACCCTCCCACCCTCTCGTCACCCTCCTGTTCTTCATGAACCTTAATGAGACACTCAGAGGCATTCTCACACTCCCACCCTCTCGTCACCCTCCTGTTCTTCATGTACCTTAATGAGACACTCAGAGGCATTCTCACCCTCCCACCCTCTCGTCACCCTCCTGTTCTTCATGCACCTTAATGAGACACTCAGAGACATTCTCACCCTCCCACCCTCTCGTCACCCTCCTGTTCTTCATGAACCTTAATGAGACACTCAGAGGCATTCTCATGTTCCCTCCCACCCTCTCGTCACCCTCCTGTTCTTCATGTACCTTAATGAGACACTCAGAGGCATTCTCACCCTCCCACCCTCTCGTCACCCTCCTGTTCTTCATGAACCTTAATGAGACACTCAGAGGCATTCTCACCCTCCCACCCTCTCGTCACCCTCCTGTTCTTCATGAACCTTAATGAGACACTCAGAGGCATTCTCACCCTCCCACGGTCTCGTCAGCCTCCTGTTCTTCATGAACCTTAATGAGACACTCAGAGGCATTCTCACCCTCCCACCCTCTCGTCACCCTCCTGTTCTTCATGAACCTTAATGAGACACTCAGAGGCATTCTCATGTTCCCTCCCACCCTCTCGGCACCCTCCTGTTCTTCATGAACCTTAATGAGACACTCAGAGGCATTCTCACCCTCCCACCCTCTCGTCACCCTCCTGTTCTTCATGAACCTTAATGAGACACTCAGAGGCATTCTCACCCTCCCACCCTCTCGTCACCCTCCTGTTCTGCATGAACCTTAATGAGACACTCAGAGGCATTCTCATGTTCCCTCCCACCCTCTCGTCACCCTCCTGTTCTTCATGAACCTTAATGAGACACTCAGAGGCATTCTCATGTTCCCTCCCACCCTCTCGTCACCCTCCTGTTCTTCATGAACCTTATTGAGACACTCAGAGGCATTCTCACCCTCCCACCCTCTCGTCACCCTCCTGTTCTTCATGAACCTTAATGAGACACTCAGAGGCATTCTCACCCTCCCACCCTCTCGTCACCCTCCTGTTCTTCATGTACCTTAATGAGACACTCAGAGTCATTCTCACCCTCCCACCCTCTCGTCACCCTCCTGTTCTTCATGAACCTTAATGAGACACTCAGAGGCATTCTCATGTTCCCTCCCACCCTCTCGTCACACTCCTGTCCTTCATGAACCTTAATGAGACACTCAGAGGCATTCTCACCCTCCCACCCTCTCGTCACCCTCCTGTTCTTCATGAACCTTAATGAGACACTCAGAGGCATTCTCATGTTCCCTCCCACCCTCTCGTCACACTCCTGTTCTTCATGAACCTTAATGAGACACTCAGAAGCATTCTCACCCTCCCACCCTCTCGTCACCCTCCTGTTCTTCATGAACCTTAATGAGACACTCAGAGGCATTCTCACCCTCCCACCCTCTCGTCACCCTCCTGTTCTTCATGAACCTTAATGAGACACACAGAGGCATTCTCACCCTCCCACCCTCTCGTCACCCTCCTGTTCTTCATGTACCTTAATGAGAGACTCAGAGACATTCTCACCCTCCCACCCTCTCGCCACCCTCCTGTTCTTCATGAACCTTAATGAGACACTCAGAGGCATTCTCACCCTCCCACGCTCTCGTCACCCTCCTGTTCTTCATGAACCTTAATAAGACACTCAGAGGCATTCTCACCCTCCCACACTCTCGTCACCCTCCTGTTCTTCATGAACCTTAATGAGACACTCAGAGGTACTCTCACCCTCCCACCCTCTCGTCACCCTCCTGTTCTTCATGAACCTTAAGGAGACACTCAGAGGCATTCTCGCCCTCCCACCCTCTCGTCACCCTCCTGTTCTTCATGAACCTTAATGAGACACTCAGAGGCATTCTCACCCTCCCACCCACTCGTCCCCCTCCTGTTCTTCATGAACCTTAATGAGACTCTCAGAGGTATTCTCACCCTCCCACCCTCTCGTCACCCTCCTGTTCTTCATGAACCTTAATGAGACACTCAGAGGCATTCTCACCCTCCCACCCTCTCGTCACCCTCCTGTTCTTCATGAACCTTAATGAGACACTCAGAGGCATTCTCACCCTCCCACCCTCCCGTCACCCTCCTGTTCTTCATGAACCTTAATGAGACACTCAGAGGCATTCTCACCCTCCCACACTCTCGTCACCCTCCTGTTCTTCATGAACCTTAATGAGACACTCAGAGGCATTCTCATGTTCCCTCCCACCCTCTCGTCACCCTCCTGTTCTTCATGAACCTTAATGAGACACTCAGAGGCATTCTCACCCTCCCACCCTCTCGTCACCCTCCTGTTCTTCATGAACCTTAATGAGACACTCAGAGGCATTCTCAAACTCCCACCCTCTCGTCACCCTCCTGTTCTTCATGAACCTTAATGAGACACTCAAAGGCATTCTCATGTTCCCTCCCACCCTCTCGTCACCCTCCTGTTCTTCATGAACCTTAATGAGACACTCAGAGGCATTCTCATGTTCCCTCCCACCCTCTCGTCACCCTCCTGTTCATCATGAACCTTAATGAGACACTCAGAGGCATTCTCACCCTCCCACCCTCTCGTCACCCTCCTGTTCTTCATGTACCTTAATGAGACACTCAGTGGCATTCTCACCCTCCCACCCTCTCGTCACCCTCCTGTTCTTCATGAACCTTAATGAGACACTCAGAGGCATTCTCATGTTCCCTCCCACCCTCTCGTCACCCTCCTGTTCTTCATGAACCTTAATGAGACACTCAGAGGCATTCTCACCCTCCCACCCTCTCGTCACCCTCCTGTTCCTCATGTACCTTAATGAGACACTCAGAGGCATTCTCATGTTCCTTCAACCTCTCGTCACCCTCCTGTACTTCATGTACCTTAATGAGACACTCAGAGGCATTCTCACCCTCCCACCCTCTCGTCACCCTCCTGTTCTTCATGAACCTTAATGAGACACTCAGAGGCATTCTCATGTTCCCTCCCACCCTCTCGTCACCCTCCTGTTCTTCATGAACCTTAATGAGACACTCAGAGGCATTCTCACCCTCCCACCCTCTCGTCACCCTCCTGTTCTTCATGAACCTTAATGAGACACTCAGAGGCATTCTCACCCTCCCACCCTCTCGTCACCCTCCTGTTCTTCATGAACCTTAATGAGACACACAGAGGCATTCTCACCCTCCCACCCTCTCGTCACCCTCCTGTTCTTCATGTACCTTAATGAGTGACTCATAGACATTCTCACCCTCCCACCCTCTCGCCACCCTCCTGTTCTTCATGAACCTTAATGAGACACTCAGAGGCATTATCACCCTCCCACCCTCTCGTCACCCTCCTGTTCTTCATGAACCTTAATGAGACACTCAGAGGCATTCTCACCCTCCCACCCTCTCGTCACCCTCCTGTTCTTCATGAAACTTAATGAGACACTCAGAGGCATTCTCACCCTCCCACCCTCTCGTCACCCTCCTGTTCTTCATGAACCTTAATGACACTCTCAGAGGCATTCTCACCCTCCGACACTCTCGTCACCCTCCTGTTCTTCATGAACCTTAATGAGACACTCAGAGGCATTCTCACACTCCCACCCTCTCGTCACCCTCCTGTTCTTCATGTACCTTAATGAGACACTCAGAGGCATTCTCACCCTCCCACCCTCTCGTCACCCTCCTGTTCTTCATGCACCTTAATGAGACACTCAGAGACATTCTCACCCTCCCACCCTCTCGTCACCCTCCTGTTCTTCATGAACCTTAATGAGACACTCAGAGGCATTCTCATGTTCCCTCCCACCCTCTCGTCACCCTCCTGTTCTTCATGTACCTTAATGAGACACTCAGAGGCATTCTCACCCTCCCACCCTCTCGTCACCCTCCTGTTCTTCATGAACCTTAATGAGACCCTCAGAGGCATTCTCACCCTCCCACCCTCTCGTCACCCTCCTGTTCTTCATGAACCTTAATGAGACACTCAGAGGCATTCTCACCCTCCCACGGTCTCGTCAGCCTCCTGTTCTTCATGAACCTTAATGAGACACTCAGAGGCATTCTCACCCTCCCACCCTCTCGTCACCCTCCTGTTCTTCATGAACCTTAATGAGACACTCAGAGGCATTCTCATGTTCCCTCCCACCCTCTAGTCATCCTCCTGTTCTTCATGAACCTTAATGAGACACTCAGAGGCATTCTCACCCTCCCACCCTCTCGTCACCCTCCTGTTCTTCATGAACCTTAATGAGACACTCAGAGGCATTCTCACCCTCCCACCCTCTCGTCACCCTCCTGTTCCTCATGTACCTTAATGAGACACTCAGAGGCATTCTCATGTTCCCTCCAACCTCTCGTCACCCTCCTGTTCTTCATGTACCTTAATGAGACACTCAGTGGCATTCTCACCCTCCCACCCTCTCGTCACCCTCCTGTTCTTCATGAACCTTAATGAGACACTCAGAGGCATTCTCATGTTCCCTCCCACCCTCTCGTCACCCTCCTGTTCTTCATGAACCTTAATGAGACACTCAGAGGCATTCTCACCCTCCCACCCTCTCGTCACCCTCCTGTTCCTCATGTACCTTAATGAGACACTCAGAGGCATTCTCATGTTCCTTCAACCTCTCGTCACCCTCCTGTACTTCATGTACCTTAATGAGACACTCAGAGGCATTCTCACCCTCCCACCCTCTCGTCACCCTCCTGTTCTTCATGAACCTTAATGAGACACTCAGAGGCATTCTCATGTTCCCTCCCACCCTCTCGTCACCCTCCTGTTCTTCATGAACCTTAATGAGAGACTCAGAGGCATTCTCACCCTCCCACCCTCTCGTCACCCTCCTGTTCTTCATGAACGTTAATGAGACACTCAGAGGCATTCTCACCCTCCCACCCTCTCGTCACCCTCCTGTTCTTCATGAACCTTAATGAGACACACAGAGGCATTCTCACCCTCCCACCCTCTCGTCACCCTCCTGTTCTTCATGTACCTTAATGAGTGACTCATATACATTCTCACCCTCCCACCCTCTCGCCACCCTCCTGTTCTTCATGAACCTTAATGAGACACTCAGAGGCATTCTCACCCTCCCACCCTCTCGTCACCCTCCTGTTCTTCATGAACCTTAATGAGACACTCTGAGGCATTCTCACCCTCCCACCCTCTCGTCACCCTCCTGTTCTTCATGAACCTTAATGAGACACTCAGAGGCATTCTCACCCTCCCACCCTCTCGTCACCCTCCTGTTCTTCATGAACCTTAATGACACTCTCAGAGGCATTCTCACCCTCCGACCCTCTCGTCACCCTCCTGTTCTTCATGAACCTTAATGAGACACTCAGAGGCATTCTCACACTCCCACCCTCTCGTCACCCTCCTGTTCTTCATGTACCTTAATGAGACACTCAGAGGCATTCTCACCCTCCCACCCTCTCGTCACCCTCCTGTTCTTCATGCACCTTAATGAGACACTCAGAGACATTCTCACCCTCCCACCCTCTCGTCACCCTCCTGTTCTTCATGAACCTTAATGAGACACTCAGAGGCATTCTCATGTTCCCTCCCACCCTCTCGTCACCCTCCTGTTCTTCATGTACCTTAATGAGACACTCAGAGGCATTCTCACCCTCCCACCCTCTCGTCACCCTCCTGTTCTTCATGAACCTTAATGAGACACTCAGAGGCATTCTCGCCCTCCCACCCTCTCGTCACCCTCCTGTTCTTCATGAACCTTAATGAGACACTCAAAGGCATTCTCATGTTCCCTCCCACCCTCTCGTAACCCTCCTGTTCTTCATGAACCTTAATGAGACACTCAGAGGCATTCTCATGTTCCCTCCCACCCTCTCGTCACCCTCCTGTTCATCATGAACCTTAATGAGACACTCAGAGGCATTCTCACCCTCCCACCCTCTCGTCACCCTCCTGTTCCTCATGTACCTTAATGAGACACTCAGAGGCATTCTCATGTTCCCTCCAACCTCTCGTCACCTTCCTGTTCTTCATGTACCTTAATGAGACACTCAGTGGCATTCTCACCCTCCCACCCTCTCGTCACCCTCCTGTTCTTCATGAACCTTAATGAGACACTCAGAGGCATTCTCATGTTCCCTCCCACCCTCTCGTCACCCTCCTGTTCTTCATGAACCTTAATGAGACACTCAGAGGCATTCTCACCCTCCCACCCTCTCGTCACCCTCCTGTTCCTCATGTACCTTAATGAGACACTCAGAGGCATTCTCATGTTCCTTCAACCTCTCGTCACCCTCCTGTACTTCATGTACCTTAATGAGACACTCAGAGGCATTCTCACCCTCCCACCCTCTCGTCACCCTCCTGTTCTTCATGAACCTTAATGAGACACTCAGAGGCATTCTCATGTTCCCTCCCACCCTCTCGTCACCCTCCTGTTCTTCATGAACCTTAATGAGACACTCAGAGGCATTCTCACCCTCCCACCCTCTCGTCACCCTCCTGTTCTTCATGAACCTTAATGAGACACTCAGAGGCATTCTCACCCTCCCACCCTCTCGTCACCCTCCTGTTCTTCATGAAACTTAATGAGACACACAGAGGCATTCTCACCCTCCCACCCTCTCGTCACCCTCCTGTTCTTCATGTACCTTAATGAGTGACTCATAGACATTCTCACCCTCCCACCCTCTCGCCACCCTCCTGTTCTTCATGAACCTTAATGAGACACTCAGAGGCATTCTCACCCTCCCACCCTCTCGTCACCCTCCTGTTCTTCATGAACCTTAATGAGACACTCAGAGGCATTCTCACCCTCCCACCCTCTCGTCACCCTCCTGTTCTTCATGAACCTTAATGAGACACTCAGAGGCATTCTCACCCTCCCACCCTCTCGTCACCCTCCTGTTCTTCATGAACCTTAATGACACTCTCAGAGGCATTCTCACCCTCCGACCCTCTCGTCACCCTCCTGTTCTTCATGAACCTTAATGAGACACTCAGAGGCATTCTCACACTCCCACCCTCTCGTCACCCTCCTGTTCTTCATGTACCTTAATGAGACACTCAGAGGCATTCTCACCCTCCCACCCTCTCGTCACCCTCCTGTTCTTCATGAACCTTAATGAAACACTCAGAGGCATTCTCACCCTCCCACCCTCTCGTCACCCTCCTGTTCTTCATGAACCTTAATGAGACACTCAGAGGCATTCTCACCCTCCCACGGTCTCGTCAGCCTCCTGTTCTTCATGAACCTTAATGAGACACTCAGAGGCATTCTCACCCTCCCACCCTCTCGTCACCCTCCTGTTCTTCATGAACCTTAATGAGACACTCAGAGGCATTCTCATGTTCCCTCCCACCCTCTAGTCATCCTCCTGTTCTTCATGAACCTTAATGAGACACTCAGAGGCATTCTCACCCTCCCACCCTCTCGTCACCCTCCTGTTCTTCATGAACCTTAATGAGACACTCAGAGGCATTCTCACCCTCCCACCCTCTCGTCACCCTCCTGTTCCTCATGTACCTTAATGAGACACTCAGAGGCATTCTCATGTTCCCTCCAACCTCTCGTCACCCTCCTGTTCTTCATGTACCTTAATGAGACACTCAGTGGCATTCTCACCCTCCCACCCTCTCGTCACCCTCCTGTTCTTCATGAACCTTAATGAGACACTCAGAGGCATTCTCATGTTCCCTCCCACCCTCTCGTCACCCTCCTGTTCTTCATGAACCTTAATGAGACACTCAGAGGCATTCTCACCCTCCCACCCTCTCGTCACCCTCCTGTTCCTCATGTACCTTAATGAGACACTCAGAGGCATTCTCATGTTCCTTCAACCTCTCGTCACCCTCCTGTACTTCATGTACCTTAATGAGACACTCAGAGGCATTCTCACCCTCCCACCCTCTCGTCACCCTCCTGTTCTTCATGAACCTTAATGAGACACTCAGAGGCATTCTCATGTTCCCTCCCACCCTCTCGTCACCCTCCTGTTCTTCATGAACCTTAATGAGACACTCAGAGGCATTCTCACCCTCCCACCCTCTCGTCACCCTCCTGTTCTTCATGAACCTTAATGAGACACTCAGAGGCATTCTCACCCTCCCACCCTCTCGTCACCCTCCTGTTCTTCATGAACCTTAATGAGACACACAGAGGCATTCTCACCCTCCCACCCTCTCGTCACCCTCCTGTTCTTCATGTACCTTAATGAGTGACTCATAGACATTCTCACCCTCCCACCCTCTCGCCACCCTCCTGTTCTTCATGAACCTTAATGAGACACTCAGAGGCATTCTCACCCTCCCACCCTCTCGTCACCCTCCTGTTCTTCATGAACCTTAATGAGACACTCAGAGGCATTCTCACCCTCCCACCCTCTCGTCACCCTCCTGTTCTTCATGAACCTTAATGAGACACTCAGAGGCATTCTCACCCTCCCACCCTCTCGTCACCCTCCTGTTCTTCATGAACCTTAATGACACTCTCAGAGGCATTCTCACCCTCCGACCCTCTCGTCACCCTCCTGTTCTTCATGAACCTTAATGAGACACTCAGAGGCATTCTCACACTCCCACCCTCTCGTCACCCTCCTGTTCTTCATGTACCTTAATGAGACACTCCGAGGCATTCTCACCCTCCCACCCTCTCGTCACCCTCCTGTTCTTCATGCACCTTAATGAGACACTCAGAGACATTCTCACCCTCCCACCCTCTCGTCACCCTCCTGTTCTTCATGAACCTTAATGAGACACTCAGAGGCATTCTCACCCTCCCACCCTCTCGTCACCCTCCTGTTCTTCATGAACCTTAATGAGACACTCAGAGGCATTCTCACCCTCCCACCCTCTCGTCACCCTCCTGTTCTTCATGAACCTTAATGAGACACTCAGAGGCATTCTCACCCGCCCACGGTCTCGTCAGCCTCCTGTTCTTCATGAACCTTAATGAGACACTCAGAGGCATTCTCACCCTCCCACCCTCTCGTCACCCTCCTGTTCTTCATGAACCTTAATGAGACACTCAGAGGCATTCTCATGTTCCCTCCCACCCTCTAGTCATCCTCCTGTTCTTCATGAACCTTAATGAGACACTCAGAGGCATTCTCACCCTCCCACCCTCTCGTCACCCTCCTGTTCTTCATGAACCTTAATGAGACACTCAGAGGCATTCTCACCCTCCCACCCTCTCGTCACCCTCCTGTTCTGCATGAACCTTAATGAGACACTCAGAGGCATTCTCATGTTCCCTCCCACCCTCTCGTCACCCTCCTGTTCTTCATGAACCTTAATGAGACACTCAGAGGCATTCTCATTTTCCCTCCCACCCTCTCGTCACCCTCCTGTTCTTCATGAACCTTAATGAGACACTCAGAGGCATTCTCACCCTCCCACCCTCTCGTCACCCTCCTGTTCTTCATGAACCTTAATGAGACACTCAGAGGCATTCTCACCCTCCCACCCTCTCGTCACCCTCCTGTTCTTCATGTACCTTAATGAGACACTCAGAGGCATTCTCACCCTCCCACCCTCTCGTCACCCTCCTGTTCTTCATGAACCTTAATGAGACACTCAGAGGCATTCTCATGTTCCCTCCCACCCTCTCGTCACCCTCCTGTTCTTCATGAACCTTAATGAGACACTCAGAGGCATTCTCACCCTCCCACCCTCTCGTCACCCTCCTGTTCTTCATGAACCTTAATGAGACACTCAGAGGCATTCTCATGTTCCCTCCCACCCTCTCGTCACCCTCCTGTTCTTCATGAACCTTAATGAGACACTCAGAGGCATTCTCACCCTCCCACCCTCTCGTCACCCTCCTGTTCTTCATGAACCTTAATGAGACACTCAGAGGCATTCTCACCCTCCCACCCTCTCGTCACCCTCCTGTTCTTCATGAACCTTAATGAGACACACAGAGGCATTCTCACCCTCCCACCCTCTCGTCACCCTCCTGTTCTTCATGTACCTTAATGAGACACTCAGAGGCATTCTCACCCTCCCACCCTCTCGTCACCCTCCTGTTCTTCATGAACCTTAATGAAACACTCAGAGGCATTCTCACCCTCCCACCCTCTCGTCACCCTCCTGTTCTTCATGAACCTTAATGAGACACTCAGAGGCATTCTCACCCTCCCACGGTCTCGTCAGCCTCCTGTTCTTCATGAACCTTAATGAGACACTCAGAGGCATTCTCACCCTCCCACCCTCTCGTCACCCTCCTGTTCTTCATGAACCTTAATGAGACACTCAGAGGCATTCTCATGTTCCCTCCCACCCTCTAGTCATCCTCCTGTTCTTCATGAACCTTAATGAGACACTCAGAGGCATTCTCACCCTCCCACCCTCTCGTCACCCTCCTGTTCTTCATGAACCTTAATGAGACACTCAGAGGCATTCTCACCCTCCCACCCTCTCGTCACCCTCCTGTTCCTCATGTACCTTAATGAGACACTCAGAGGCATTCTCATGTTCCCTCCAACCTCTCGTCACCCTCCTGTTCTTCATGTACCTTAATGAGACACTCAGTGGCATTCTCACCCTCCCACCCTCTCGTCACCCTCCTGTTCTTCATGAACCTTAATGAGACACTCAGAGGCATTCTCATGTTCCCTCCCACCCTCTCGTCACCCTCCTGTTCTTCATGAACCTTAATGAGACACTCAGAGGCATTCTCACCCTCCCACCCTCTCGTCACCCTCCTGTTCCTCATGTACCTTAATGAGACACTCAGAGGCATTCTCATGTTCCTTCAACCTCTCGTCACCCTCCTGTACTTCATGTACCTTAATGAGACACTCAGAGGCATTCTCACCCTCCCACCCTCTCGTCACCCTCCTGTTCTTCATGAACCTTAATGAGACACTCAGAGGCATTCTCATGTTCCCTCCCACCCTCTCGTCACCCTCCTGTTCTTCATGAACCTTAATGAGACACTCAGAGGCATTCTCACCCTCCCACCCTCTCGTCACCCTCCTGTTCTTCATGAACCTTAATGAGACACTCAGAGGCATTCTCACCCTCCCACCCTCTCGTCACCCTCCTGTTCTTCATGAACCTTAATGAGACACACAGAGGCATTCTCACCCTCCCACCCTCTCGTCACCCTCCTGTTCTTCATGTACCTTAATGAGTGACTCATAGACATTCTCACCCTCCCACCCTCTCGCCACCCTCCTGTTCTTCATGAACCTTAATGAGACACTCAGAGGCATTCTCACCCTCCCACCCTCTCGTCACCCTCCTGTTCTTCATGAACCTTAATGAGACACTCAGAGGCATTCTCACCCTCCCACCCTCTCGTCACCCTCCTGTTCTTCATGAACCTTAATGAGACACTCAGAGGCATTCTCACCCTCCCACCCTCTCGTCACCCTTCTGTTCTTCATGAACCTTAATGACACTCTCAGAGGCATTCTCACCCTCCGACCCTCTCGTCACCCTCCTGTTCTTCATGAACCTTAATGAGACACTCAGAGGCATTCTCACACTCCCACCCTCTCGTCACCCTCCTGTTCTTCATGTACCTTAATGAGACACTCTCGAGGCATTCTCACCCTCCCACCCTCTCGTCACCCTCCTGTTCTTCATGCACCTTAATGAGACACTCAGAGACATTCTCACCCTCCCACCCTCTCGTCACCCTCCTGTTCTTCATGAACCTTAATGAGACACTCAGAGGCATTCTCACCCTCCCACCCTCTCGTCACCCTCCTGTTCTTCATGAACCTTAATGAGACACTCAGAGGCATTCTCACCCTCCCACCCTCTCGTCACCCTCCTGTTCTTCATGAACCTTAATGAGACACTCAGAGGCATTCTCACCCGCCCACGGTCTCGTCAGCCTCCTGTTCTTCATGAACCTTAATGAGACACTCAGAGGCATTCTCACCCTCCCACCCTCTCGTCACCCTCCTGTTCTTCATGAACCTTAATGAGACACTCAGAGGCATTCTCATGTTCCCTCCCACCCTCTAGTCATCCTCCTGTTCTTCATGAACCTTAATGAGACACTCAGAGGCATTCTCACCCTCCCACCCTCTCGTCACCCTCCTGTTCTTCATGAACCTTAATGAGACACTCAGAGGCATTCTCACCCTCCCACGGTCTCGTCAGCCTCCTGTTCTTCATGAACCTTAATGAGACACTCAGAGGCATTCTCACCCTCCCACCCTCTCGTCACCCTCCTGTTCTTCATGAACCTTAATGAGACACTCAGAGGCATTCTCATGTTCCCTCCCACCCTCTAGTCATCCTCCTGTTCTTCATGAACCTTAATGAGACACTCAGAGGCATTCTCACCCTCCCACCCTCTCGTCACCCTCCTGTTCTTCATGAACCTTAATGAGACACTCAGAGGCATTCTCACCCTCCCACCCTCTCGTCACCCTCCTGTTCCTCATGTACCTTAATGAGACACTCAGAGGCATTCTCATGTTCCCTCCAACCTCTCGTCACCCTCCTGTTCTTCATGTACCTTAATGAGACACTCAGTGGCATTCTCACCCTCCCACCCTCTCGTCACCCTCCTGTTCTTCATGAACCTTAATGAGACACTCAGAGGCATTCTCATGTTCCCTCCCACCCTCTCGTCACCCTCCTGTTCTTCATGAACCTTAATGAGACACTCAGAGGCATTCTCACCCTCCCACCCTCTCGTCACCCTCCTGTTCCTCATGTACCTTAATGAGACACTCAGAGGCATTCTCATGTTCCTTCAACCTCTCGTCACCCTCCTGTACTTCATGTACCTTAATGAGACACTCAGAGGCATTCTCACCCTCCCACCCTCTCGTCACCCTCCTGTTCTTCATGAACCTTAATGAGACACTCAGAGGCATTCTCATGTTCCCTCCCACCCTCTCGTCACCCTCCTGTTCTTCATGAACCTTAATGAGACACTCAGAGGCATTCTCACCCTCCCACCCTCTCGTCACCCTCCTGTTCTTCATGAACCTTAATGAGACACTCAGAGGCATTCTCACCCTCCCACCCTCTCGTCACCCTCCTGTTCTTCATGAACCTTAATGAGACACACAGAGGCATTCTCACCCTCCCACCCTCTCGTCACCCTCCTGTTCTTCATGTACCTTAATGAGTGACTCATAGACATTCTCACCCTCCCACCCTCTCGCCACCCTCCTGTTCTTCATGAACCTTAATGAGACACTCAGAGGCATTCTCACCCTCCCACCCTCTCGTCACCCTCCTGTTCTTCATGAACCTTAATGAGACACTCAGAGGCATTCTCACCCTCCCACCCTCTCGTCACCCTCCTGTTCTTCATGAACCTTAATGAGACACTCAGAGGCATTCTCACCCTCCCACCCTCTCGTCACCCTCCTGTTCTTCATGAACCTTAATGACACTCTCAGAGGCATTCTCACCCTCCGACCCTCTCGTCACCCTCCTGTTCTTCATGAACCTTAATGAGACACTCAGAGGCATTCTCACACTCCCACCCTCTCGTCACCCTCCTGTTCTTCATGTACCTTAATGAGACACTCCGAGGCATTCTCACCCTCCCACCCTCTCGTCACCCTCCTGTTCTTCATGCACCTTAATGAGACACTCAGAGACATTCTCACCCTCCCACCCTCTCGTCACCCTCCTGTTCTTCATGAACCTTAATGAGACACTCAGAGGCATTCTCACCCTCCCACCCTCTCGTCACCCTCCTGTACTTCATGAACCTTAATGAGACACTCAGAGGCATTCTCACCCTCCCACCCTCTCGTCACCCTCCTGTTCTTCATGAACCTTAATGAGACACTCAGAGGCATTCTCACCCGCCCACGGTCTCGTCAGCCTCCTGTTCTTCATGAACCTTAATGAGACACTCAGAGGCATTCTCACCCTCCCACCCTCTCGTCACCCTCCTGTTCTTCATGAACCTTAATGAGACACTCAGAGGCATTCTCATGTTCCCTCCCACCCTCTAGTCATCCTCCTGTTCTTCATGAACCTTAATGAGACACTCAGAGGCATTCTCACCCTCCCACCCTCTCGTCACCCTCCTGTTCTTCATGAACCTTAATGAGACACTCAGAGGCATTCTCACCCTCCCACCCTCTCGTCACCCTCCTGTTCTGCATGAACCTTAATGAGACACTCAGAGGCATTCTCATGTTCCCTCCCACCCTCTCGTCACCCTCCTGTTCTTCATGAACCTTAATGAGACACTCAGAGGCATTCTCATTTTCCCTCCCACCCTCTCGTCACCCTCCTGTTCTTCATGAACCTTAATGAGACACTCAGAGGCATTCTCACCCTCCCACCCTCTCGTCACCCTCCTGTTCTTCATGAACCTTAATGAGACACACAGAGGCATTCTCACCCTCCCACCCTCTCGTCACCCTCCTGTTCTTCATGTACCTTAATGAGTGACTCATAGACATTCTCACCCTCCCACCCTCTCGCCACCCTCCTGTTCTTCATGAACCTTAATGAGACACTCAGAGGCATTCTCACCCTCCCACCCTCTCGTCACCCTCCTGTTCTTCATGAACCTTAATGAGACACTCAGAGGCATTCTCACCCTCCCACCCTCTCGTCACCCTCCTGTTCTTCATGAACCTTAATGAGACACTCAGAGGCATTCTCACCCTCCCACCCTCTCGTCACCCTCCTGTTCTTCATGAACCTTAATGACACTCTCAGAGGCATTCTCACCCTCCGACCCTCTCGTCACCCTCCTGTTCTTCATGAACCTTAATGAGACACTCAGAGGCATTCTCACACTCCCACCCTCTCGTCACCCTCCTGTTCTTCATGTACCTTAATGAGACACTCCGAGGCATTCTCACCCTCCCACCCTCTCGTCACCCTCCTGTTCTTCATGCACCTTAATGAGACACTCAGAGACATTCTCACCCTCCCACCCTCTCGTCACCCTCCTGTTCTTCATGAACCTTAATGAGACACTCAGAGGCATTCTCACCCTCCCACCCTCTCGTCACCCTCCTGTACTTCATGAACCTTAATGAGACACTCAGAGGCATTCTCACCCTCCCACCCTCTCGTCACCCTCCTGTTCTTCATGAACCTTAATGAGACACTCAGAGGCATTCTCACCCGCCCACGGTCTCGTCAGCCTCCTGTTCTTCATGAACCTTAATGAGACACTCAGAGGCATTCTCACCCTCCCACCCTCTCGTCACCCTCCTGTTCTTCATGAACCTTAATGAGACACTCAGAGGCATTCTCATGTTCCCTCCCACCCTCTAGTCATCCTCCTGTTCTTCATGAACCTTAATGAGACACTCAGAGGCATTCTCACCCTCCCACCCTCTCGTCACCCTCCTGTTCTTCATGAACCTTAATGAGACACTCAGAGGCATTCTCACCCTCCCACCCTCTCGTCACCCTCCTGTTCTGCATGAACCTTAATGAGACACTCAGAGGCATTCTCATGTTCCCTCCCACCCTCTCGTCACCCTCCTGTTCTTCATGAACCTTAATGAGACACTCAGAGGCATTCTCATTTTCCCTCCCACCCTCTCGTCACCCTCCTGTTCTTCATGAACCTTAATGAGACACTCAGAGGCATTCTCACCCTCCCACCCTCTCGTCACCCTCCTGTTCTTCATGAACCTTAATGAGACACTCAGAGGCATTCTCACCCTCCCACCCTCTCGTCACCCTCCTGTTCTTCATGTACCTTAATGAGACACTCAGAGGCATTCTCACCCTCCCACCCTCTCGTCACCCTCCTGTTCTTCATGAACCTTAATGAGACACTCAGAGGCATTCTCATGTTCCCTCCCACCCTCTCGTCACCCTCCTGTTCTTCATGAACCTTAATGAGACACTCAGAGGCATTCTCACCCTCCCACCCTCTCGTCACCCTCCTGTTCTTCATGAACCTTAATGAGACACTCAGAGGCATTCTCATGTTCCCTCCCACCCTCTCGTCACCCTCCTGTTCTTCATGAACCTTAATGAGACACTCAGAGGCATTCTCACCCTCCCACCCTCTCGTCACCCTCCTGTTCTTCATGAACCTTAATGAGACACTCAGAGGCATTCTCACCCTCCCACCCTCTCGTCACCCTCCTGTTCTTCATGAACCTTAATGAGACACACAGAGGCATTCTCACCCTCCCACCCTCTCGTCACCCTCCTGTTCTTCATGAACCTTAATGAGACACTCAGAGGCATTCTCACCCTCCCACCCTCTCGTCACCCTCCTGTTCTTCATGAACCTTAATGAGACACTCAGAGGCATTCTCACCCTCCCACCCTCTCGTCACCCTCCTGTTCTTCATGAACCTTAATGAGACACTCAGAGGCATTCTCACCCGCCCACGGTCTCGTCAGCCTCCTGTTCTTCATGAACCTTAATGAGACACTCAGAGGCATTCTCACCCTCCCACCCTCTCGTCACCCTCCTGTTCTTCATGAACCTTAATGAGACACTCAGAGGCATTCTCATGTTCCCTCCCACCCTCTAGTCATCCTCCTGTTCTTCATGAACCTTAATGAGACACTCAGAGGCATTCTCACCCTCCCACCCTCTCGTCACCCTCCTGTTCTTCATGAACCTTAATGAGACACTCAGAGGCATTCTCACCCTCCCACGGTCTCGTCAGCCTCCTGTTCTTCATGAACCTTAATGAGACACTCAGAGGCATTCTCACCCTCCCACCCTCTCGTCACCCTCCTGTTCTTCATGAACCTTAATGAGACACTCAGAGGCATTCTCATGTTCCCTCCCACCCTCTAGTCATCCTCCTGTTCTTCATGAACCTTAATGAGACACTCAGAGGCATTCTCACCCTCCCACCCTCTCGTCACCCTCCTGTTCTTCATGAACCTTAATGAGACACTCAGAGGCATTCTCACCCTCCCACCCTCTCGTCACCCTCCTGTTCCTCATGTACCTTAATGAGACACTCAGAGGCATTCTCATGTTCCCTCCAACCTCTCGTCACCCTCCTGTTCTTCATGTACCTTAATGAGACACTCAGTGGCATTCTCACCCTCCCACCCTCTCGTCACCCTCCTGTTCTTCATGAACCTTAATGAGACACTCAGAGGCATTCTCATGTTCCCTCCCACCCTCTCGTCACCCTCCTGTTCTTCATGAACCTTAATGAGACACTCAGAGGCATTCTCACCCTCCCACCCTCTCGTCACCCTCCTGTTCCTCATGTACCTTAATGAGACACTCAGAGGCATTCTCATGTTCCTTCAACCTCTCGTCACCCTCCTGTACTTCATGTACCTTAATGAGACACTCAGAGGCATTCTCACCCTCCCACCCTCTCGTCACCCTCCTGTTCTTCATGAACCTTAATGAGACACTCAGAGGCATTCTCATGTTCCCTCCCACCCTCTCGTCACCCTCCTGTTCTTCATGAACCTTAATGAGACACTCAGAGGCATTCTCACCCTCCCACCCTCTCGTCACCCTCCTGTTCTTCATGAACCTTAATGAGACACTCAGAGGCATTCTCACCCTCCCACCCTCTCGTCACCCTCCTGTTCTTCATGAACCTTAATGAGACACACAGAGGCATTCTCACCCTCCCACCCTCTCGTCACCCTCCTGTTCTTCATGTACCTTAATGAGTGACTCATAGACATTCTCACCCTCCCACCCTCTCGCCACCCTCCTGTTCTTCATGAACCTTAATGAGACACTCAGAGGCATTCTCACCCTCCCACCCTCTCGTCACCCTCCTGTTCTTCATGAACCTTAATGAGACACTCAGAGGCATTCTCACCCTCCCACCCTCTCGTCACCCTCCTGTTCTTCATGAACCTTAATGAGACACTCAGAGGCATTCTCACCCTCCCACCCTCTCGTCACCCTCCTGTTCTTCATGAACCTTAATGACACTCTCAGAGGCATTCTCACCCTCCGACCCTCTCGTCACCCTCCTGTTCTTCATGAACCTTAATGAGACACTCAGAGGCATTCTCACACTCCCACCCTCTCGTCACCCTCCTGTTCTTCATGTACCTTAATGAGACACTCCGAGGCATTCTCACCCTCCCACCCTCTCGTCACCCTCCTGTTCTTCATGCACCTTAATGAGACACTCAGAGACATTCTCACCCTCCCACCCTCTCGTCACCCTCCTGTTCTTCATGAACCTTAATGAGACACTCAGAGGCATTCTCACCCTCCCACCCTCTCGTCACCCTCCTGTACTTCATGAACCTTAATGAGACACTCAGAGGCATTCTCACCCTCCCACCCTCTCGTCACCCTCCTGTTCTTCATGAACCTTAATGAGACACTCAGAGGCATTCTCACCCGCCCACGGTCTCGTCAGCCTCCTGTTCTTCATGAACCTTAATGAGACACTCAGAGGCATTCTCACCCTCCCACCCTCTCGTCACCCTCCTGTTCTTCATGAACCTTAATGAGACACTCAGAGGCATTCTCATGTTCCCTCCCACCCTCTAGTCATCCTCCTGTTCTTCATGAACCTTAATGAGACACTCAGAGGCATTCTCACCCTCCCACCCTCTCGTCACCCTCCTGTTCTTCATGAACCTTAATGAGACACTCAGAGGCATTCTCACCCTCCCACCCTCTCGTCACCCTCCTGTTCTGCATGAACCTTAATGAGACACTCAGAGGCATTCTCATGTTCCCTCCCACCCTCTCGTCACCCTCCTGTTCTTCATGAACCTTAATGAGACACTCAGAGGCATTCTCATTTTCCCTCCCACCCTCTCGTCACCCTCCTGTTCTTCATGAACCTTAATGAGACACTCAGAGGCATTCTCACCCTCCCACCCTCTCGTCACCCTCCTGTTCTTCATGAACCTTAATGAGACACTCAGAGGCATTCTCACCCTCCCACCCTCTCGTCACCCTCCTGTTCTTCATGTACCTTAATGAGACACTCAGAGGCATTCTCACCCTCCCACCCTCTCGTCACCCTCCTGTTCTTCATGAACCTTAATGAGACACTCAGAGGCATTCTCATGTTCCCTCCCACCCTCTCGTCACCCTCCTGTTCTTCATGAACCTTAATGAGACACTCAGAGGCATTCTCACCCTCCCACCCTCTCGTCACCCTCCTGTTCTTCATGAACCTTAATGAGACACTCAGAGGCATTCTCATGTTCCCTCCCACCCTCTCGTCACCCTCCTGTTCTTCATGAACCTTAATGAGACACTCAGAGGCATTCTCACCCTCCCACCCTCTCGTCACCCTCCTGTTCTTCATGAACCTTAATGAGACACTCAGAGGCATTCTCACCCTCCCACCCTCTCGTCACCCTCCTGTTCTTCATGAACCTTAATGAGACACACAGAGGCATTCTCACCCTCCCACCCTCTCGTCACCCTCCTGTTCTTCATGTACCTTAATGAGAGACTCAGAGACATTCTCACCCTCCCACCCTCTCGCCACCCTCCTGTTCTTCATGAACCTTAATGAGACACTCAGAGGCATTCTCTCCCTCCCACCCTCTCGTCACCCTCCTGTTCTTCATGAACCTTAATGAGACACTCAGAGGCATTCACACTCTCCCACCCTCTCGTCACCCTCCTGTTCTTCATGTACCTTAATGAGAGACTCAGAGACATTCTCACCCTCCCACCCTCTCGCCACCCTCCTGTTCTTCATGAACCTTAATGAGACACTCAGAGGCATTCTCTCCCTCCCACCCTCTCGTCACCCTCCTGTTCTTCATGAACCTTAATGAGACACTCAGAGGCATTCTCACTCTCCCACCCTCTCGTCACCCTCCTGTTCTTCATGAACCTTAATGAGACACTCAGAGGCATTCTCACCCTCCCACCCTCTCGTCACCCTCCTGTTCTTCATGAACAATGAGACACTCAGAGGCATTCTCACCCTCCCACCCTCTCGTCACCCTCCTGTTCTTCATGAACCTTAATGAGACTCTCAGAGGCATTCTCACCCTCCCACCCTCTCGTCACCCTCCTGTTCTTCATGAACCTTAATGAGACACTCAGAGGCATTCTCACCCTCCCACCCTCTCGTCACCCTCCTGTTCTTCATGTACCTTAATGGGACACTCAGAGGCATTCTCACCCTCCCACCCTCTCGTCACCCTCCTGTTCTTCATGCACCTTAATGAGACACTCAGAGACATTCTCACCCTCCCACCCTCTCGTCACCCTCCTGTTCTTCATGTACCTTAATGAGACACACAGAGGCATTCTCACCCTCCAACCCTCTCGTCACCCTCCTGTTCTTCATGAACCTTAATGAGACACTCAGAGGCATTCTCACCCTCCCACCCTCTCGTCACCCTCCTGTTCTTCATGAACCTTAATGAGACACTCAGAGGCATTCTCATGTTCCTTTCCAATTCTTCTAAGTTCAGTTCATTTCCTTCCCGCCCAACTTGTGACTTTCCGCAGCCCTGTCTGATCTTCTCTTCCTGAATCTTAAGTATAGTTCTCTCTTCTTCTTGACGAGGTTTTCCATATCTCTTGGCAACCAGGGTTATTTGACGCTACCTTCCGTTCCTGGCTGCAGTGAGACAAGTCTATACTGAACGCCAATCAACTGTTCCATTAGCAAATCATTTATTGCGCATTTCAAGGAGAACACCTTTTCCCAAATTCGGCTCCAAGTGCCTACCTAATAGCACCAATTAAACACATTCTCTACTGTCAACTCCTAGCACACTGAATGCTTATGGTAAATGTCAAACAGTTGACCCGCGAGGAGATCCGTGTCATTTTCTGGTACCAGATCCTGACTAGACGGTTCTCTAATCCCCCAGCCATCTTATTCAGAAATACTATCATACTTGAACCTTGTATCCCGAGAAAGTGCCAATGAATATTAGGGAAGTTTAATTTGATTGTGACAACAACCGTGTTAATATGCCACCTGTCCAAAATCAACCTCCTGATCAGATTCTTCCTGACTCTACTTTCTTTTTTTTGATTTGGAGATAGTGTGCGGGGTCCCAAGCGAGTGATTGCTTCCTTTCTGCTTCTGAGTTCTAATCACTGTCTATAAATAGACAATTTATAGACTGTTTATTCCATTTCCGCAGCTGTGTTACTGTCCGTGTGTTTCAATGGCACTCACTTTACTCTCTTTAACCCGACACTGTCAATTTTCAATCATCTGAACACGGGTTTGTCCGGAAGCCATTCCTGTCTTTGTCTTTGTCAAGTCTCTGCGATAGTTTGGAGAAATTCAAACAATGTAACAATCACGAAAGTCAATTGAACATTTGCCCAGGTTCCTACCTCAGCTGTGTGAAGTATACAACCTTCCGTGGATTTTGCAATTTCAGGATGACCAGGCAAATGAATGTTTGGATTCATGACCTACTCATTTGTAAAACTGTTTTATTAGAAGCCTCCGTTGAGTTTGTAAAACTAGTTTGTCAGAAAGCTCCGCAATTGGACGTGGATGTTATCTACACAGACGGCCATTTAACGTAACCACATACTTCATTCCATTCTTCAGCTCTTTTCTGAATTTCCTCTGTGTCAGAGTATAGATGCAGGTATTGGTGCACATACTCAGAGTTTGCAACATGAACCCGAATTGTTGTAGTATATATACCGGGGAACTGAAATATCTGTCCTGATAATCATAGTTTTGCGTTTGCCATTTCAGGGAATGAGCTACATAGGGGATCCAAAATAAAATAAAATTAGCTGATATAGCAAACAACAAAATCATCGATTTTCTGCGGTTTTCTATCTCGGTATCCTGCTGATTTTCACTGCCGTTCCGAAGTCCTCTGCGGACTCTATTGGCCGCAATGATATGCCTCACTGTTAAGCCATTGAACACTAGAATTAAGCCGATTGGTAGCAAAGGTGTTAAAATGCTATCCAGCAATTCGTATCCTCTCCACAAGGGTGAAGTATTGTATTCATATGTGAGGGCGCAATGCCACGGTATGTTGTCAATAATGACGTAAGGTTCAACGGCAAAATAAAACGGGGCACATCTCCCGACGCTCACTATAACCACAGTCACCATAACCACCGTTGCTATTCTCTCAGTGCAGTAACGTTCCCGCAGCTTTCGACAACATATCGCGATGAAACGATCGAAGGTAAAACTGACCGTAAACCAAACAGAAGTCTCTGGTCGCAACCCTAAATACAAGTGCTAGAGCACATACCGGAGTGATGAGCAGGGATCTGGATTGAATGTAGATTCTTCTGATCTCATCCAGTAAAACGGCAACGATAACCACCATCAGATCCGCTGTTGCCATTCCAACCAGGTAACGGGTGATGCATTTGGAGAGTCCGCATTTTCCCCGAGATAGGATCACAATCGCCGTTAAATTAACTGCAGGAAATTTGCAGGAAAATAAAAACAACACAGAATTATCGGTAGTTACAACTGTCTGAATTTCCACCATTCTTCCAATGATTTGCAGGGTGTAGTTTTTTATGGAAGTCAAACAACAGAAATGCAATGCATGCCGGCTTCAGACGGTGCACTCCGGATGGAGGACAATAATGGACCGGAGTGGCCGTGGGTTGGCGACCATCCGACAGGTGAGAGCCGGCCATCTGATTATCACGACGCACGCCCCACGAACAACGCCATTTCAATTACTAAAGATGAAACAGCTGAAGGGTATATTTGTAGTGAAATTAATTGGGTGCAAATCATGAGTTCTAATTTAGCGATTATGGAGGAACCATAATCGTGTCGATATTCGGCTGGAGGGGCATTTGAAAAATGAACTGACGATCTAGAATAGCGACGAATGTCGTTTCAGAGAGCCGAGCAAGATCGAACTATGAAACTATGGACATATCGGCAACAACTTATTTAACGAAAGAGAAAACAATTCATCATATCAGAAAGAAATGGACACTGAAACTGAGGGTAGCATTTGTGCTGAGTAAAAGTCCGAACAGTGCAGCGGGACAAAAGCAAGACGATGGCACCATGCACCATGCATGATAGAGCTTCAGTATCTTACCAGGGACACCGATCGCTACAATTGCAGGATAGAAAATGACCGCGATGTAGTAAATCGCCGCATATTCCATATTCCGTCGGAAGCAGCGTTCGATTGTATGGAAATTTCCAACTATATTGAAAATTCCAACCGGTTATCAGACTTACAGAGTTATATGCAATTCAGTGTTACTCCTCTGAGGCAATTAGTATGGTTATGACATCAGTCACATAAGGGACAGCCAGCTACACCAACCGTGCCATAAATTCTTCTACCCAAGGGATATTACAGATTGTTAACTTTTAAACAAATTATAATATGAACGTTTCCAACATATAGTTTGCAAGGCACTCGGTTTCAGCTGCTGAAATGGGACATCAGCAGTTCGGTATGAAGCACAGAGCATCTACTCGTGAATAACTTGATCACTTTACTCCACTACCGTGACTTGTGTTGCAGTCTATTTAACTTCAAAGACATTAGCCAGAGCTGTCACAATTCTACAAACATTTCTCAATTATATTCGTTTTCAACAAAAGTAGACAGAAAAATACGTGATCGATCAGCAAGTTCCCAGGCAGCTCTATTATTTGCGAGGAAAACTGGATTGAACACCATAGCGTGCAACGCATTCTATTGACACTGAAACTGAGTGCTGAAAATCCAAAGTACCGATTATGTCCCCATGAAATACTGCCGTCACTACATTCTTTTGTTTCTTCAGTTGTGGTTTTGTTTCGTATGTTGTCTTCCAGTTTTCGGTCAGACACATCAAACCAAAAAATCTTGAATCCAACACAGATTTAGGGTAAGAGGCCAGAGTGTAGATAGTTGATTCCTTGACTATGACGAGTGTGCTGCAGGGATTGGTGCTAGGTCCGCTGCTATTTATCATGCAGTTGGTAGGATATTATCTACACACTAAGATTGTATACAGAATTGTTTTGCAGTGGCATACAATCTACAGTCAGATATGCAATCAGATCAATGTGTTTTGATCAAACTGATCGGCTGAAACATTGCAGATGGCGTTTAATACAGACAAGTGCGAGGTATTGTACTTTGGAAGGAAAAAACAAGGTAGAACATGCAAGGTAAATGGTAGGGCACTGAGGAGTGCAGTAGAACAGCGGGATCTAGGAATACAGATACAAAATTCCATAAAAGTGGAGTCACAGATAGAGAGGGTCGTAAAGAGAGCTTTTGGAACGTTTGCTTTATAAATCAAAGTATTGAGTATAAGAGTTGGAATGTTATGGTGAGGGCGAATTTGGAGTATTGAGTGCGGTTTTGGTCACCGAATTACAGGAAGGATATCATAAAGTTTGAAAGGGTGCAGAGAAGATTTACAAGAATGTTGCCGGGACTTGAGAAACCCAGTTACAGAGGAAGGCCGAATAGATTAGGACTTTATTCCATGAAGCGTAGAAGAATGAGGGGACATTTGATACAGGGATATAAAATTATGATGGGTATGCGTACAGTGAATGCAAGCATGCTTTTTCCACTGAGGCTAGGGGAGAAAAAAGAAACAGAGGACATGGGTTAAGGGTGAAGGAGGAAAAGTTTAAAGTGAACATTAGGGAGGGCTTCTTCACACAGGGAGTGTTGTGAGTATGGAATGAGCTGCCAGATTAAGTGGTACATGCGGGTTCACTTTTAACAGTGAAGAAAACTTCGACAGGTACATGGATGAGAGGTGTATGGAGGGATATGGGTCAGGTGAAGATCAGTGGGACTAGGCAGAAAAATGTTTCAGCACTGCCAAGAAGGTCCAAAAGGCTTGTTTCTGTGCAGTAATATTCAATGGTTTTATGGTTCTATGATGGCCTGATGAAAGATGCCTTCCAAGAGCCTGTTGGCCCAGGCCTTCAAGCTGCAGTATCGCTTGCTAGACGGAAGTACCTGAAACAGTTTATAGTTGCTGTGGCTGGACTCCGTTTTGATCCTCCGGGCCCTTTTCACTCATCTACTGATGTACCTATACTGCGGAAAGGAAGTTTCTCATCCTCAGATGCGCTGGGCTGCCAACACCACTCTCTGCGATTGAGAGTAGAAACATACAAAACCTATAGAGCACTATATGTATACCTTCGACCGACAAATCTGTGCTGAACATGTTCTTATCTTAAAATTACCTTGGCTTATCCACAGCCCCTCTATTTTTCTAAGCTCCACGTACCGATCCAAAAGTCTCTTAAAAGACCGGATCGTTTCCGCCTCCAGCACCATCGCCGGGAACCCGTTCCACGCTCTCACCACTCTCTGAGTAAAACAAAACTGACCCCTGACATCTCCTCTGTATCTACTTGCAAGCACCTTAAGGCTATGCCCTCGCGTACTAGCCATTTCAGCCCTGGGGATAAAGCCTATGACTGTCCACACGATCATGCCTCTCATTATCTTGTACACCTCTATCAGAACACCTCTCATCCTACGTCGCTCCAATGATAGAAGGCCGAGTTCACTCAACCTATTCTCATAAGACAAGCTCTACAATACCAGCAACGGTCTTGTAAATCTGTAATGCACTCTTTCTATGGTCGCCACGTCCTTCTTGTAGTGAGGCGACCGGAACTGTGCATAGTACTCCAAGTAGGGTCTGCCCAGGGTGCTATATAGCTGCAGCCTTACCTTCCGGCTCTGAATCTCAGTCCCACGATTGATGAAGGCCAATACACCGTACACCTC
The DNA here is from genome assembly GCF_048418815.1 of Hemitrygon akajei. Lineage (NCBI taxonomy): Eukaryota > Metazoa > Chordata > Chondrichthyes > Myliobatiformes > Dasyatidae > Hemitrygon > Hemitrygon akajei. Next base: position 488,109 of record NW_027331965.1, read on the forward strand.
CTTAACCACAGAGTCAACCTACGAAGCAGCTTTGAGCGTCCTAGGGACTCGGACCACAACACCCCTCTGATCCTGCACACTGCCCGCAGTTTTACCATTAATACTATATTCTGCCTTCAAATTTGACCTACCAAAAATGAACCACCTCTCACTTATATGGCTCGAACTCCATCTTCCACTTCTCAGCTTAGTTTTGCATCCTGTCAATGTCCCGCTGTAACCTGTGACAACTATCCACACTATCCACAACACCCCTAAACTTTGTGTCATCAGCATGTTTACTAATACACCCCTCCACTTCCTCATCCATTTCATCTATAAAAATCATAAAGAGTAGGGATCAAAGAACAGATCACTGAGACACACCACTGTTCACTAGCCTCCATGCAGCATATGACCGTTCTACAACCACACTTTGCCTTCTGTGTGCAAGCCAAATCTGAACCCACAAGGTAATGTGCCCCTCGATCTCAAGCATCCTTACTTTGATAAAAATCCATCTACAACAATGCGTTTAACGACATCTTCAGAAAAATCAGTCAGGGTCGTAAGGCGCGGCCTGCCTTTGTAAAAGCCATGCTGATTATTCGTAATCAGATTATGCCTCTCCGAATGTTCATTAATCCTTCCACTCAGGACCTTCACCATCAACTTACTAACCTCTGGGCTATCCCTGCTCCCTTTCTTGAAAAAGGGAACAGCATCCGCATCACTCCAATCCTCCGGAACCTCTCCCGTCCTCATTGATGATGCAAAGATTATTCCCAGTGTGTCAGCAATCACTTCGCTCGCTTTCCACAGTAGCCTGGGGTACATCCCGTACGCTCCTGGCGACTTATCCAACTTGATGCCTTCCAAATGCTCCAGAACATCCTCTTTTTTAATATGTACACGTTTAAGCTTTTCAGTCCACTGCAAGTCATCGCTAAAATCGGCAAGATCCTTTTCCGTAGTGAATACTGAAACAAAGTATTAATTAACTACGTCTGCTATCTCCTTCGGTTCCATACACACTTTCCCACTGTCACTGTTGATTGGTCCTAATCTCTTACGTCTTCTCCTCCTGCTCTTCACATACTTGTAGATTCCTTTGAGGTTTTGCTTAGTCCTGTCAAACTGGGCATTCTCATGGCCCCTTCCAAATTTCATTCTTAGCCTACTTCCTGCTAGCCTTATAATCTTCCAGATTTCTATCATTATCAGGCTCTTTTTTGAAAATTTCTTCTTGACTACTTCTCTTCTTGACTAGACTTTCAACAGCCTTTGTACACCACGGTTTCTGTACCCTTCCATCCTTTCCATGTCTCATTGGGAAGTGCCTACGCAGAAACCCACAAAATATCTCCTGAACATTTCCCAAATTTCTTCCGTACGATTCCCGGAGAACATCTGCTTCCAGTTTATGCTTCAAAGTTCCTGCCTGATAGCCTCATATTTTCCCCTTACTCCAATTAACCGTTTCCCTAACTTGTCTGTTCCTATCATTCTCCATTGCTATGGTTATTGAGATGGAATTGTGATCACTAACTCCATGATGCTGTCCCATGGAGAGACCTGACAACTGACCAGGGATCATTTCCCAATACAAGATCAATACACCCTCTCCTCTTACAGACCTATCTAAATATTGTCCCTGGAACCCTTTTGAATACACTTAGCAAACTCAACCCAATGTAGGGGCCAATGGCATGGACATGCAAGAAGGAGGAAGTCCTGCAAAGAGAGTTTAGGAGTTAGGTGCAAAGTTGAAGGACAGGACCGGCAGGGTTGCAAGCACATGCTAGTGAGTCTAGAACTTTGCTCATTTCAATGTTTGTTTCTAAGGAGCCAAGGTTTTAAATTTCCACGTGTTCCGTATACAGCTACACAACGTTTGAAATATCGTTCTCGGTGTTTCTGTGAGTATACCCGTCCGTCAAATACACTGAAAGGTGAACCATCGGACAAGATGCAAAGAGGGGGTGTTTAACCAAATGTTAACCAGTAAAGGCGTACAATTATTCAAAATATCTTGTAATAAAATATAAATCCAACTATCACTCGAAAAGTAGAGAAATGTCTCAGAGTTCGAATTGTTACGTATTCAGGCAACAATAAATATATGTGAGTTAGGCAAGGGTTTATATAACAAACAACACTTTTATTAAACACTGAAAACAAACCCCCCAAAAGTAAACAAACACTAACGTAACTGGAAATCAGCTGCTGTGCGGCAGCTTAACAGTTCTTAAAGTGATGTTGCAAAAACAGTTCTTTAAAGTGGTATTGCCAAAAGTTCAAAATGCTCAGAGTCCATTTAAAAGGAGAGACTTTTTAAGGCGATTTAAATTCTCTTCCACGTCGATTTGTTTCGATGCCCGGCGTCGAACTCTTCCCACGAAGAATTTTATGAAACGTAACGGCTTAAAGGCACTGACATTTCCTTTATCACACTGTCCTCAATCCTCTGCTATCCCGCAGAGATTAACACGAGAACAGTCAACGAATTCCTTTCGAATAAGGATTAAACAAGGTCGAACCTGTTTCACTGTCGAAATTCGATTCTCCTCGATCTTTAACTCCCGAACTCCGATCTTCAATCTCGACCGATTCTTAACCAACAGTATTGTAAAGAAACTGCTGGCAATGACATTTTAAACTTTAGGCATTAGAGCATCTTTCAACTAAACTGCGTCATCACATTAAATCTCGCAGTGGCATAAAGTCAACATGGCAAATCCAGCCACGAACTGCCCCACCTCACAGGGAGGGGTCCTCCTCTTATACCCTGTAAAAAAAACTGTCACATGATCTCTACTGGCGGGAAAATGACGTCACTCCACCATCACAAGAACATTACCGCAAGTCCAGTATAGCTTCAAACCCAGTCACGTGACAAAGGTACCACTGTCACGTGTCACGGATACGTAACACCGCCCTCCAAAAAAACATTTTTGGTCTGACAAGAACAAAAATTTCAAAAATTATTTACAAGAAAAACAAAAGTGTAAATATTATAGCACACAATATACAATACCATCATATAACATCTTACAATTCACAATACAGTAGGAGTGTTACAAGTGTTAAAAAAAAACACTCCATAAAAAAATTACATTGTACATTCAACATCGAGATACGCAATCAGCATCCACATTATCTTTACCTTTAATATGAGTTATCACAATATTGTACTCTTGTAACATCAAACTCCAATTTAATAATCTTCTGTTTTTATTTTTCATCTTACTCAGTAAAACTAACGGATTATGATCAGTGTAAACAATAAGTGGTTTTTGAGTTGTACCAACATATACCTCAAAATATTCTAAATCTGAAACAAGAGATAACAATTCTTTCTCTATTGTCGAATAGTTTCTTTGATGCTTATTAAATTTCTTAGAAAAGTAAGCTACTGGATGATCAACCTCATCACCCTTATTCCTTTGCATCAATACAGCTCCCGCAGCCTCATCACTAGCATCTACAGCTAATGAAAAAGGTTTTTCAAAGTCAGGTGCCTTAAGCACAGGTTGCTGACATATCATTGTTTTCAATTTTTCAAATGCTTCTTGACAAGGCACTGACCATACAAACTTCACATTCTTCTGCAAAAGATTAGTTAATGGAAGGGCAACATTAGCAAAATTCTTACAAAATTTTCGATAATATCCTACCATTCCTAAGAATCTTCTGAGAGTTTATTTCCCCGTTGGAATGGGAATCACTAAAATTGCCCGAACTTTTGCCTGAACAGGAGCTGCCTTACCTTGACCTACAACATAACTAAGGTAAGTCACAGTAGCATGTCCAAATTCACTCTGAGCTAAATTAATAGTTAAGTTAGCTTTTGAAAGCCTTTCAAATAATTTCTCCACCGCAATAATGTGTGCTTCCCAAGTATCATTTCCTGTTAACAAATCATCAATATAAACATCTGTATCTTTCAATCCCTGAATCACAGAGTTAATCATCCTCTGGAAAGTACCTGGGGCATTCTTCATCCCAAATGGAAGAACATTATACTCATATAACCCAGATGGAGCTACAAATGCAGAAATCTCTCTACCTCTGTCCGTTAATGGAGCACACCAATACACTTTCAATAAATCAAACTTTGTAAGGAACTTTGCTTTTCCAACTTTATCTACACAATTATCTACTCTAGGAATTGTATATGCATCTGTTTTCGTTACAGCATTGACCTTCCTATAGTCCGTACAAAACCTAATACTACCATCTGGTTTTGACACCATAACACATGGCGAACTCCAATTCGAGTTAGAATGTCTAATAATATTATTCTCTAACATATATTCAACTTCTTTCTCAGCAAGTTCACATTTTTCAATGTTCATCCTATATGGATGTTGTTTAATAGGTTTGGCATCTCCAACATCTACATCATGTGAAGCTATAGTAGTCCTTCTCGGAACATCTGGAAACAAATCCTTATGCTTAAAAATTAATTCCTTCATCTGCTGTTTCTGCTTTAGCTGTAAATATGCTAATTTCTCATCCATATTTTCCAGAATGGTTGTCTTAGGTAACCTAACAGAAACAATGTTGGATTTAGAATGAAAGTCAGACGAATCATCTATCATTTTCCTAGTTAAATCAAACTCATTCTCACTAACCACAACAGTCACAGTATCAGATTGTTTCGCAAAATATGGTTTAATCATATTTACATGGCAAAGTTGTGTTAACCTTCTACGATCTGGAGTTTTTATCACGTAATCCACACCATTGATTCTAGACACAATTTCATAAGGACCATGAAATCTAGCTTGTAAAGCATTTGTCTGCCCCCGGAAAAGAACCAACACCTTATCTCCAGGCTTAAACATCCTCATCCCAGCTTCTTTATCATACCAAGTTTTCATTTTCTCCTGAGCCAACTTTAAATTTTCCTTGGCTAAGCTACAAGCGTTATGTAACCTGTCCTTAAATTTCAAAACATAGTCCAACAAATTAGTGTGCACTTCCTTACTAATCCACTGTTCTTTCAATAAAGCTAAAGGTCCTCTAACTCTATACCCAAACACAAGTTCAAATGGACTAAAACCTAAAGATTCCTGTACCGATTCCCTTACAGCAAATAAAAGGAAGTTTATACCCTCATCCCAGTCACTTTCATTTTCCACACAGTATGTCCTAATCATATTCTTGAGGGTAGAATGAAACCTCTCCAAGGCACTTTGCGACACTGGATGGTATGCAGACGAAGTGATTTGCTTAGCTCCCAATTTATAAACTATCTGTTGAAACAATCCAGACATAAAATTACTGCCTTGATCAGTTTGTTTTTCCTTAAGTAATCCAAAATAAGTAAAGAATTTTATAAGAGCCTTTGTCACAGTTTTAGCTTTTATATTCCTAAATGGTACTGCCTCTGGAAACCTAGACGAAGTACACATGATAGTCAACAAATACTGATAACCAGTTTGTGTCTTTGGTAATGGACCAACACAATCTACAATAACTTTAGAAAACGGTTCACCAAATGCTGGAAAAGGTTGTAATGGAGCTACTGGTGTAACCTGATTTGGTTTACCCACAATCTGACAAGTATGGCACGTTTTACAAAACATCGCCACATCTTTTCTTAGACCAGGCCAGTAAAAATTTTTAAAAATCTTGTCCACAGTTTTCCTTACCCCTTGATGTCCACTTAAAGGCTAAAGGCTAAAGTCAAAATCTCATTCCGATAAAGTTTCGGGACTTTATAGTGAGAATAGTGAGACGCGATTTTTCTCTGTATAACAGCTTTTGATGTAGTCGTCAAAATACCTTTAGGTTGCAATCTACTAGCAATCTCAGACACCTCAGTCTTTTTCGCCTTCGCTAACTGCTCGGCGCCTGGCGAATCCAGAAACTCAACAATATTCAGCGTTGCCGATTACCACTCACAAGCCAATCAAACAAAAGAATCGAGTATTCCCCGTTTCCAAAACACCGACTCAAAAGTTAACAAGCATTTAAACTCAAACGATCCAATCCGGACGCAGCCCCCATATTTATGTTACGTATTCAGGCAACAATAAATATGTCTGAGTTAGGCAAGGGTTTATATAACAAGCAACACCTTTATTAAACACAGAAAACAAACCCCCCAAAAGTAAACAAACGCTAACGTAACCGGAAATCAGCTGCTATGCGGCAGCTTAACAGTTCTTAAAGTGATGTTGCAAAAACAGTTCTTTAAAGTGGTATTGCCCAAAGTTCAAAATGCTCAGAGTCCATTCAAAAGGAGAGACTTTTTAAGGCGATTTATATTCTCTTCCACGTCGTGTTGCTTCGATCCCCGGCGTCGAACTCTTCCCACGAAGAATTTTATGAAACGTAACGGCTTAAAGGCACTGACCTTTCCTTGATCACACTGTCCTCAATCTTCTGCTATCCCGCAGAGATTAACACGAGAACTGTCAACGAATTCCTTTCGAATAAGGATTAATCAAGGTCGAACCTGTTTCACCGTCGAAATTCGATTCTCCTCAATCTTTAACTCCCGAACTCCGATCTTCACTCTCCACCGATTCTTAACCAACAGTATTGTAAAGAAACTGCTGGCAATGACCTTTTAAACTTTAGGCATTAGATAAAACTTCATCTTTCAACTAAACTGTGTCATCACATTAAATCACGCAGTGGCATGAAGTCAACATGGCAAATCCAGCCACGAACTGCCCCACCTCACAGGGTGGGGATTTCCTTTTATACCCTGTAAAAAAAAACCTGTCACATGATCTCTACTGGCGGGAAAATGACGTCACTCCACCATCACAAGGCCATTACCTCAAGTCCAGTATAGCTTCAACCCCAGTCACGTGACAAAGGTACCACTGTCACGTGTCACGGATACGTAACAGAATAAAGAGAGTTCTGCAGTTGGGGACAGATGTGAAACACGGTCTTCTGGATTTGCCCAAACACTCCCCTCAGTACGCGGACCAGGCCGGCGGTGTTTCTGCCGCTCCCGGTCTATCACTGACCACACAGATGAGTTTGTTGCTTCTGCAGAGTCATCACTGACCAGATCCTCACGAGTCATGCACCAAAGGACAGGGTGAGTGCAGACAATTACTCTGGAAGGATGGGGAGCTGCTTCAGTTAAGTGCATGGAACGATCGGGTTGTTGTGACAGGTTTATGAATTGCATTTAATATATGCTTCAGCAGGGTAAAGATGGTAGAGCCACAAACACGAGCAATCCAAATGAAGGGTGTTCATCCCACACCAGCAACTCGGCTGCTATGCAAAAAGGGTTAACGGCATCTCTCATTTTACAGAATAGTAATAATGTAAATTCCACGCAGGATTTCGACGTCACAAGAGAGTTTCTCTCTCATATTAATAGCCGTCCGACTCACCGAGTTCTCTCAGTGTCAACGTCAGCAGCCGCCCCGGCACTGACAGCGACTGGAGGACCCACCAAGCGGGACAGAGAGGGCATACTTTGGGGAAAGAAGCCTTGCTGGCTCCGGAATGGATCAGAGTCTGCGAACAGCAGTGTGGAATGTAACAGGAATTCGGCAGAATCCCCTCTGGGCTGCTGAATTTCTCTTTGCAAATGATGAGTGGATAACCTTGCATTTTCGAATCGTGTATGCAATAAAAGTAATTCGGATGATTTACTTCCCCGTCCTCGCTATGGTTGCTCTTCCGGCTGAATCTAATGTGTAAAACGAATTTGAAATTATTGCTACTGTCACACACCAGATATGAAATCTTCAGCACTCTAAAATCTGCAACCGATGCTGTTCACTGTGGCTTTTAGAAATGTTCCAGTGTAATAGTCAATGATCTGATCGGCAAACTGTGTTCAATCTTTGCTCGAATTAGTTTAGGGTCAAGGCTTTGATATTTTGCATCTGTAGACGTTGCTTCATTTTTGTTTCCACCATACTCGCCTCGGGAATATCTGGGGCTGAATCAAGGTGCTTCTCGCGTTGTGTTTCCATTGAATTTAATCTGATCTTAATATCGGCAATATTCCCGGAGACAACTGCACTGTTGTCTATTTGCGATGGTCACTGTAATCTGAGATCCAAATCCGCACTATTCCTGCAGGCAACTGTTCGGACTGTGTCATCTACACGCCGGGGTCACTCCCCTACAGCGACAGTCCACAAGCGTACTGAAGCTTCGTACGGGCCAACCATGTCATAAACAGATCATTCCCCCGTTCTACTTCTCCCAGGGCCAGCTGTCTATTCTTAAACTCTCGGGAGGTCCAGAGAACCCCCGGTCCTTTCCTCGCGGTTCTCTGTTGGCATTGGTCCCACTGCAGCTCCATCCCCACAATATCTAAACTTATCAACTGCTCCGCCCCTTCGAAATTCCCCATTCTCCTTTCCTGTCTCCAGCAAAGTGAATATTTCATTTCCCTTGATTCCCTTTTAGATTGTCACTCTGACGCTATCGTGAAATTGTGTAATAATGAAAGCAAAGAGAAACGGCCCATTATGTGTCTTCTCCTCAAAAAGTTAAGCTATTTTGAATCCTCCCGCCTCTCTTATTCTCTGGTCATTTAAAAAAAATAGTAATCCTCATATCAACAACATAAGCTTCGGCGTTATTGCTCGAAGTTTGGAATTATTGCTTGAAATCCGTTTAAATGTTCTTCATCAAAAGGAAAGCGATCACAATTTCCACTATTCCTCCATTAAAATGTTGCGATGACTCATGCTTCTCCTCACCATGTTGGCTGTATCATAGTTATATCTACGACTGGAATTCAACTTTTGTAAATTGCCAATGTTTTTACTGATATTTGGCGGGCGCATTTGACTCAGTGATTTACGGTAGTCGTCGCCTAAAACTGATTGCATTCTCCGATTGCATTACAAAAATGTCCTGAACTGATAGTTTTGTTATCATCGGAGTTTGTATTGAGCTGTGAACTCAATCCTTGCTCAAAACTGAAAACATACCTGCAAACTGTAAGATTGCGAATAGGCCACGATATTCTTACTGTGCTACTGTGGAGGGGGATCACAGCTGCGGCTAAATAATATTTCGTCAGGAATGGAATAAAATGCTTAAGAATGAGGGGAATGCCGCTAATACGGGAAGGTGTTTCTGAAGGGGATAAAGTACCTTGCAGGAATTATTCCGAGTGAGTACGATCTGAGCAGGTAACCTTCGGTCTGTGATCACATCATTTGACGCAGGAAGGTCGGCTCGTTTCCACCCGTTTCTCCAAGAATGATTTCGGCTGCTTTGGATCAGTTAATGTGTCGTGTGAAACTTGACTCGATACCGCAGCTCTGACACACTCGCTCATTGAGCGAATTGGACGGAGCTACTGCTGACAGGATGATCAGTGACAGAACACTTTTGGTTAACGCATCGGGCTAGCATAGGATCTATCATAGGATAGAGAGGATGCTCGAGACCTTTGCACAGTACTGTACTACAGTAATTTTATGCATTGCACTGTGAGACTACTGCAAACAAAATAATTGATTCATTGACATGAGAGGGTGATGATGAGCCTGATCTGATGTTGACTGACAGTGGGAAGAGAGCAGGGAGAGGGAAGTCACGGTTGGGAAAAGGAGAAGATAGAGGGCCGGAGCGGGAAGCACTATAGAGACATTCTGTAATGATCAATAAACAATTGTTTGGAATAGAATGACCTTGCCCAGTGACTCAGGACTGGGTGTGTCTGCACCCAAGCCAACCCGTCCCGGCAGTCCTCCTCTGCCACTGTTCCACATCTCCACACTCCCCTTTACCAACAGCGTTTGCTCCCGCCAGATTCTCAAACGCGCTCTCCGCTGTACGTTGAGAAAGGTGGCCCTGTTCAAAAGCCTTAGGCAACCCAGCTATATTAAGACTTTTGCACGTTACTTTATCATGATCAAGGGCAGGAGCCTGTCTTTGATCAGAACAGAGTCAGTGTTGCGGACATTTATTTCATGGCAATTACGTTTCACAGGAGTTAGTATTTAATGCCCCTACTACCTCTATTCCCTCAACATGTACGAAATTGTCCAATCATCAGTGATCGTTATCTTTGATATTTAATGCCATTTCCTGGGTGATATTTGTCCGCAAATATTCTGCCCGACTTTTCACTGATTTCACATAATAATTGCTTTTCACTAAAATTAAATACCTCCCGAGCTGCAATGATGTTCTAACATGACTAAGCACAGAAACGCACGAGATATATTATATGTCCATTGAATGGAGAACGCTTCCTGATGCGTACTGACTGATTTTTCTTATGCTTCTCACAGTGAACCTGGTGACGATTTTAATCTTGTCCAGAGGAAAGTGTGGTCTCTCCAGAGTTGTCACTCGCTACCTGGTTGCCATGGCAGCAGCGGATTTTCTGGTCGTTGTCCTGGATCTCATATTAAGCAAGATTCCGAATAGTTACGCGCCATTCGATGTTTACTTCTGGTCTCTGTCTACACCCGTGTGTAATATACATGCCGTCCTGCTTCACATCGCCACCGATTGTTCCTTCTGCTTCACCGTCACTTTCACATTTGATCGATTTGTGGCCATATGTTGCCAAAAGCTGAAAACGGAATATTTTACCAGGAAAACAGCGGCTCTGATTCTGGGGACAGTGACGGTGATCAGCTGTTTAAGGAACATTTACTGGTATTTTCGACTCGCAGGTTATTATACACTGATGATTGCTTCATTTATTTGCCAGCCTTCCGGGTCTTTGTCCCCATATATCTTGAGGCTAATAGACTTATTTAATTACATCCTCACCCTCGTAATCCCATTCCTGCTGGTTCTCCTAACGAATGGATTAACCGCCAGACATGTTTTAGTCACCAGCAGAGGGCGCAGGAGACTCCGGTGTGTTGACAAGGGACAGAGTGCCAGGGACCCTTGAAATGGAGACTCGCAGGAAATCCCTCGTTTTACTGCTGATCATCTCTGGCAATTTCCTCCTGCTCTGGGCACCGTTCCCTGTATATACTGCGTCACCCAGACCAAGTTCAGGGAGCAAATAAGGGCCGTAATAAAATATCCACTGGTTCTTTTTGTTGCGAGAATAAGGCGTTAACGAGGTCTAATTTCGAGTACCGAGTACAGATTCGGCCGCTTACCTACAGGATTAATGTAAACAAGATCGATGGAGTACAGAAAATAATCAAGGGTGTTGACAGGTCTGGAGGACCCGAGTTATAAGGATAGATTGAAATTTATTGCTTAGAACGTAGAAGATTAAGGGGACATGAAGGGAGGTTTACACAATTAGGAGAAGTATAGATAGGGTAAATGCAACCAGTTCTCTTTTTTTTCCACCGGTTTTTGTGGAATACAACTAGAAGTCATGGGTTAAGTGTGAAAGGTCAAGTGGGTGGTGAGAGTGTGGAACGAGATGCCGGCGCAAGTAGCGAACGCGATTTCGATTTCAACCCTTCGGAGAAGTTTGGACAGGAATGTGGATGGGGGCTGCATGGATTAGTTCGGTCGGTCTGGATTAATTCTTCCCGCATCGCAGGCAACAGTCCGGCGTATTCCTTGTTCGACTCGATACTCAGCCGATCTACTATCGCCACATGATTCGTCACTCTGTTTCGCCGATATTCCTTGCAATCAAGATCGGGAAAACTTTCGAAAAGGTACAAAAAATACGGCAAATGAAACCCCAGGTTCGTCGAGACCTGCTCCGCTGATTGTTGATGATTCGCGAGTACTCACTTCCCAGTCTATTTGGCTGTGATTTTCCTCTTTTTTTTGTCTACCTGTTCTGCACTGCATCTGTAGATGATTCACTTTACTCCGCATTGTTATTATTTATCCTGACCTACTTCATTGCTCTGTATAATTATTTGAGTTTTATGACCAGTACACAGGAGAAGATTTTCACAGAATCTCGGTCTATTTGACAATATTAACCCGATTCCATTTCCATCCGCCCGCGGTGTAACGAGGAACAGATCTAAGGAAGACTTCCCACCGTGCGGGAGTCACAGTCCCTGGACAGATCAGGCCGCCCACACTCAGTTCCCTTGCCCGAACCGCTGACGGAAGACAGGGTCATATCACGGGTTCGCAAACGTACGAGAAGTTGTCACACCACTTCCGGCATCAGCAATTCTCACTGACTTGGAACTTGATGATACCAGTTCCATGTCCTAAATGTTCATCCAGACACTTCGGCTGTGTTGTCAGACTCTGTAATTTCGTCGTGTTTCGGATCTGTAGCAAAATCTTCCGGTGAGGGAAAAAAATCCGATGTTCTCTGTGTTCGGTATCCTTTATAATCGTCTTTGCTGCCTGACCTGAGACGCCAGTCTTGCCTGCAAGAAATTAAAACTGCCTATTTTCTGCCGATAATTGTGATGCCCTGAGCCTCAGGGTGTGTCGCTGCAGCTGACACCGGAATTTCTATCCAGACTTTCTTCTGTCTGGGTTTATTTCTGCTTTATAAGTATTAATCTCACATGTACCGAAATGCAGTGAAAATTTGTCTTAGGTTTCGTTCCTTGAAAGTCCAATGATTTCACAATGTATGAAGTAAAACAATTTAAAGCAATATCACAGTCGGTGTATACTCTGTCTCAGGTAATTAACAGCAGCAGCGTTCAGTGGCTCCGGGAATCTGTTGTATCTCGGAAGCCGTTCTGTTCTTACTTCGCTGTGGACAACGAAACCCGGATGAAGAACATCGGACAGTCTTTGCTGTTGCTATTTTCAGATATCAATTGAGGACATACCCTCTGGTCTTAGACTCACCCACTATTGGAAGCAACATTTCCATAACCCTTTTATCTCGGGCTTTTGATATTTAATAACTTTGGATGAAATCCACTCTCATTCTTCTAATCTAAACTCAAGCTAGTACAGGTTCGGAGCCATCAAACCCGCCTTGTAAGTTAACCCTTTAATTCCAGGAATTATTCTCGTGAATTTCCTCTGAATCCTTTTTCAATATTAGGTCAATTTTTCACAAGGGGGACAAAACCTATCACAATTCTACAAGTACCGTCTCACCAACAAAACCGCAGCATCAGATCTTTGCTCTTATATACACCTACGTTTGCCCATTCTCCGAATGCGTCTAAAGCCTCCTGGAAGCTCCCTGCTTTCTCAAAACTATCTGCTCCTCAAACGATTTATTTCATTGTCTGCAAACTTGGTAACAAAAAAAAAAATCAATTCCAGCATCCAAATCGTTGGCCTATACATGAAAAGCAGGAATCGCAATACAGACCCCTGCGGAACACCATTATTCACTGGCAGCCTACCAGGTAGGCCACTTTTACTCCGACTCTTTTCTCAATGTCTGTCAGCCAACCTTCCCTCCACTGTAATATTTCCTGCAATACCATCAGGTCTCATCTTGTTCAGCAACCTGATGTGCGGCGCTTTTTCAAAGGCCTCTGCAAATGTAGGTAAACAACATCTCGTTTGTGTATCCTGACTGTTACTTCCTCAAATAGTCAGGAAAGTTTTCCCTTTCAGGAAAACGTACCGGCATGTGCGTATTCTATCATGTACCCCCCGGCACTCTCTAATTTCTGGCTAATGCGCATCATTTTTTTTTAGGTTATTGGATGGTTTACCTTCATTTCATGTTCCCCTCATTATTGGTTTAATTGTCTTGTGTTAGTTTTTGTTTTAGAACAAAAAAACTTTCCACTCCTCTAGTCTTGTTGAGCGGTTGTATCGCATGTCCTTTGTTATTATGCTGCCTCTGCCTCTCCAGTCACACGTGATTGCTGTATTACCCCTGTGGATTATTTCCTCTTGCAGATGAATGTGTCCTAGGCCTTCTGATTGCGGTCTAAAACTCCAGACATTGCTGCTCTGCCACCATACCTGCTACTGTCCCCTTACAATCAAACTTCCCCAGATCCCAACGGATGCCTCTGGAATTCCCTTTATTCCATTATAATGTGGACACATCTAATTTTAGCTTCTCGCTCTCAAACCGCAGGATGAATTCTATTCTGTCATATTATGATCGCTGCTTCCGAAGGGTTCCTTCACTGTGCCGATCAAACCTCAAAACCAGCTGTATCCTTCATTTTGAGTTACCACGGGAAGCCGTCCCTCCAACGGACAGCGAGTCCGCCAAGTCAAGGCTACAGTTCAAATTTATACGCCGAATCTAATCACACGAGATCAGCAGGCCTGAAGCCACTGTTTCCACAATTAACACAAAATTATCATTTACACAACAAGTTCCTCATTAATCGGAGCATAATGCAAACCGTTAATAACGTTGCCTCTCCGACAGCGGCCGACTGTTCCTCTTTAATGCCATTGATCCATTATTAGTGCAAGTAAAATAGGCTCATTCTGCTTCTTATCACATAATGCCCATGATTCCGTTAACCCTTTGTCATTTTTCCTTCGACAATCCTCTCCTTTTTGTTTGCTAGATCCACCCCACTCCTCCTACTTGCCCGTAATCGGGTCTTTCTAATCTGAGGAGAGCGGCCACAAGTTTAAACACGCGTTTTCATCACATTAGGAGTCAAAAGATGCCAGTTTCAATTTAGTAAACATTGCCACGTGTCCGGGGCAGAACCATGGCCTTAAGGCGCAGGTACATCGGTAACCCGTACAACATTTAAAATTAACACCAATATCAGACCCCAGTGTGTCCTGTGGTGGCATAAGTGACTCCGAACACAAAATTTAGGGTCATACGATTTTGTAAAACCATTGTGCTTGCAGCTAATATATCAGCGGATAATTAATTTCTCTTCAGTTACGTAATCTCCGGAGTTAAGGCCGTTTCATTTTTTAGTGGGATGAATCCACCCGCGTCAGTCCTTGAGCTGTTCTCCCTGCCGCATGCGTAGGAAAAGTAAGCATCCGGAACGTTTCTGTAAGCGTAATCCCCCTCTTCCTTCGCGGATGGGCGGGGTGGTTTGAGTCATGGGAGCGAAGTACCGCCGGTACCGCAAATCCAGGGTAGCAACATCCAGTCCAGTTCAGACGTTACCAGGGTTAACGACGGGTATCCAGTATGTGCCATTTACTAATCGTCAGCACCTGTCAGAGTTGCAAAGGTTACGGTGAATAAGTCAGTATTCTCTCTGCAGCTGCTCCTTCCCATTCACTGACCCGGCCTTTGTTTTCGGCACCAGCACTTTCCAGCTGTTTGAGTAGCGGCAGGCAAACGAGGCACATTGTGAGTTGTTAAATAATCGATTGGCATAGACCATCCCACGAATCAACGTCCATTAATTAATATCGAGCTGATTGATATCCATATAACCTTGTTCTCCTGTTGATTATCTTGTCTATCCTGTATCCATTCCTTCCCTTTTTCTGGCCAGTAATAGGTGTTGAAGCTGCTGGCCATTTTAAAGAAACGTTCTCGCTCCGTCCCGTTGAAGGGAATTGGCCACAAGGGCGCAACCCCTGCTTCATGCGGAGGAATCTCCCGACAAACTCAACAACTGACTACATTAGTTGCATATTCATAAGCTAAGCCCAATTAAGTACCGTAGGATTTCCCCGGCATAGTGAACTCCAATATTCAAAACAACCGAAGTAATGTCCTCATAATTCAGTCTTCCGACTTCCGTACTTCAGCAGAAGGTAACTTGTAGTTGGTGTCGTGTATCCAGTTGGACGTCCACAGCAGTCCTTGTCACCAGGATCACCTGATAGGCCGTTCTTAACACAGACTTTGTTCGGCGTCGTTTCATGTAGATGGTCTCTAGGTTGAAAAAGCTGAGTATTTTCTCCCTGCCCCGCCAGAGGTAGGGCAGCACCTGCCTGTCCTTGATTTGCTCTTATTGCTTAGCCTAGTGTTTTAACAATTTCTATGGTTTCCTCATCGATCCAGAACAATGACGTTTGTGCAATAGTCAAAGCAGACGCCACCCCGCTGGTACCGACCTTAACATTAATCCCCGGAAGCCAAGTTTATCGTCTTCGGAAGCCACCATACTTTTGCTGCACACCTCTCTGACAGTCCCAACTGTTTTATAGTATTGCGATTATATATTGTTTTGTGTTTTTATACGCAGTGTGCATCGGAATCCAGTGATAATCGTTTCACTCTTCTTTATGCTCGCCAGCTGATGAGTGACAATAAATAATCCCAAACCTTGAGAATTGATATCTGGTTGGAGTTACAGAGAGATACAGACTGATCAGAGAGGAGAAATAATGCCGAAAACGCACAAACGAAACAATAGTTGTCGGCATTCTAGTACCGTTACGCATCGGTGTTTCTCTGAATAGGTTATTCAATGAAAGTTATTGAAAGCAATTCAAATCGACGCTCTTATGCGATCTTCAACTGTCGCCTCAGGGTCATTATTCCCTGACCGGTGATATTCAACAACTTCACAATTAGCAGAAAAAAATGTGCGTTCCAACGACTTTTCGAGTTGGTGGTCCTGTGAAGACAATGACGGGGTAGGGGTGGGCTGGAGTGGGCGCTGGTGAGGGACGGGTGGTATCAGAGACGAAAGTTCACAACATTGTCATGAAACCTAGTACGAGAACAAAGGAACATTCAGACATAGCATAGCGTTTACAGTTCTCAGCTCACTGCAGTCCAAATACATCTGTCAGGGCAATGAACAGAGCTGACAAAGATACAGCTATCAACAATGATCGTTGTTTACAGGGCAGCATCTGGCCAACGTTAGTCATCCTTGAGCAGACTCGGTACGATTTACCACGGGGTCAATGCTCCATTTGTCTTTTGCGGGTGGACGGGATGTAGGGTTTGCGGAGAAAGGCTCCAGACAACAGGACAATGAAGTTCCACTGACGATGGAAGGATGGCTAGAAACTATTCGGCTGATATATTTAGTTTCCGGAGAACCTCCTTTTGGGAAAGAGAAAGAAAGATTTGATTCCGCTGATGGCATGTTACCTTCATCTTCATTCACCATTCACGGTAGATTCCAACGGGAGTCTTCAAGTGCAAATGAGCCACAACTCCCCTCAGGCAAAACAACGCAGGTCGCTGAATAAACGACCCCAGGTAGGACACGTGGTGGTGAGATCGGGGCAAGGAAGAACCTGGCCAGCGTTGACTCCTTTCTAGCTGTTCTATTCTTTGTCCGTTTTTTGGGGGCGGGGACGTCCTGGAAACTTTGTAAGTACACACAGGCGTTTTAGGTTGTGTAGATTTATTTGTGTATTCGATGATACAATAAGTACAGAATCTGCCTGTCCCTAACTGACCGTTATAACTGAGGGGTAATCCTTCACACAGTATAAAGTGGTGTCAACGTCGGCAAAACATCGGGCACTGAATGGCCTATCCGATGCTGCATATAATGCTCTCCGTTCAATTAATTCTTCACAACATCCACAAATTTAAAAGCACGGTGCACTAGCTAATGTGCCAGTGTGATAAAATGACAGCTGAACGATGTTTGCCATGACGATTCAGTTTGCATTGAAGATTCTGAAATGCGACAAGGAATTTAGCCGTAGGTATGCAGAACATTATCCACGGGGCAACTCTGATTTTGGAATTATTGTGTAGAGTTTAGGTTTCACTACCGTGACCCCTGATACCTGGAACTTCCATCATACTGCCAGCGTCACGGTGAAAATTGATGCAATACATTTATTCAGTCCGTCCGCCATTTCATTATCCGCCATTACTACCTCTCGAGCATTGCTTTCCAGCCCGATATCCACTTTCGCCTCTCTCTTTCAGTTTGTCTATGTGACGATACTGTTGGAACCTTCTTTAGTATTATTTGCTAGCATAATTTTGGATTCCTTCTTTAGATTCTTGATGACTTTTTAGTTGCCTTCTGTTGTCATTTAAAAACTTCCCAGTCATTGAATTCCCATTAATTCTTGCTCTATTACCTGCCTTCTCTTTGGCTATTATGTTCAATTTGCCTTCTCTTGATCGCCACGTGTGTATCATCTTTCCTTTAGTACACATCTCCTCTTTAGGATCGCAAACACGAGGAAATTTGCAGATCCGGGAAATTCAAGCAACACACACAAAATGCTGGTGGAACGCAGCAGGCCAGGCAGCATCTATAGGAAGAAGCACAGTCGACGTTTCGGGCCGAGACCGTGTCCTGACGAAGGGCTTCTTCAAAATGCGTTCCACCAGCATTTGGTGTGTATTGCCCCTCTTTCAGCTGCATATATCCCGTTCCTTCAAAATTCTTTAAGGAAATTACAGCCGTTGCTGCTCTTCTGTCATACCTGCCAATGTTCTTTTTCAATCAATGCTGGCCAACCCCTTTTTCATGCCTCTGTAATTCTCTTTACTCCACAGTAATTCCGTTGCATCCCGTTTCAGCTCCCTTTTCTGATGTTTCAGTGTGCATTCCTTCATGTAGTTATCATTTTCTCCAAAGTGCTCTTTTACCAAACACTCTACTCAATTCCGGCAAATTACACAGCACCTAATCTAGAATAGCTGTTCCCTTCCCCCAGCGGTCGCAACCACGAGCTGCTTGAAAAGGCACCTCGCAGGCATTCTGAAAATTCCCACCATTCCCACACCAACCTGATCTTCCCAGTCTCCCTGCATATTGAATTCCTCCAACACTCTTGTTACCTTGTCCTTTTATCATACATTTCCTATTCCCCGTTGAAATTTGTAGACAATATATCCTTACTCTTGTTTGTAGGGTCTGCAATGTCCTGAGTTCCGAACTACAGATCCGCTGGGGTGTCCACACCACTCTCTGCTGAGTCCGGCGCACTTCCAGAAAATGTAACACCGCCAGACCAGTATTCACACATTTCGATTTTGCCCGCCTTTGCAATCTTGCCCTATCATCAGCCTTACTTTGCTAGAAGTTTCATTGCACGTTGCTCTGTTGTCAAGCAACTGCCACATTTTCAGCACTGTCACGACTGTTCCCAGCCCCCTGTCAAATAAATTTAAACCCACCTTAAAAATTCTAGCCATCCTTCCCGCAAGGACATTTGACCTATTGGATTCCCGTGTAATCCTTCCCTTTTG
Organism: Hemitrygon akajei; assembly: GCF_048418815.1. Taxonomy (NCBI): domain Eukaryota; kingdom Metazoa; phylum Chordata; class Chondrichthyes; order Myliobatiformes; family Dasyatidae; genus Hemitrygon; species Hemitrygon akajei. Next base: position 507,001 of record NW_027331965.1, read on the forward strand.
TACAGGTTGTACCCTCACAGGAATCTCCTCCACAATCTCAAATACAATTTCATTAATGTCAGTGAGCTAAACGGTAACAATTCGCCCCTGTGTTCAAGGACCCCAGCGATAATAATCACTCTTCAAAGATTTTCTGTATGTCGTCAATGGTCGCATAGCCAGCACTTGTAATATACACGACCCTGTACCAACTCACATGGCTGGACGTGACCCTGATCGTGGGATGGAGGCAGAGTAGCGGGTGAAGCAGGTGGGCTAACCATGCTGAAGTGTGACCTGCCGACTAGCGGAGGAAAGGGCATCTTACATCTCTTTATATTGTCTATCTGCACAAAAATACTTCCGTACATTGTTCAGTGGAGAAGTAGGTAAAGAACCTAAAGTATGAAAAGAGGTGCAGCTTGTGTTCAGTGTTGCAGATTAATGTCACACCCCGGGGAGCCTAAGAATATCACTTGCAGCTTTATACAGATGTCTATTTTCCTGATGTCCTATGCTGTCAATAATATAGTAAATATAATTGTTAGCATATACAGCATGCATCTAAACGAACAGTGGCATGCAAACGTTTCGGCACCCCTGTTCAACATTTCTGTTACTGTGAATAGTTAAGTGAATGGCAGATGAACTGATCTCCAGAAGTCATAAAGTTATTGCCGAAACATTGTTTTCAACACTTTAAGCAAGATTGGTGCATTGTTTTTGTTTTGTACGATTTTAAAGTGAAAAAAAAAGGAAATGAGCACAATGCAAAAGTTTGGGCAACCAAAGAGATTTAATTTCTCAGATAACTTTTACCAAGGTCTCCGACTTTAAATAGCTTGTTAGGTTTATGGCTTGTTCACAGTCATCATTAGGAAAAACCAGGTGATACAAATTTCAAAACTTTATGAATACTCTGACTCCTCAAACCTTGTCCCACGATCAGTATCTCTGGACTCCTCTAAGCAGCTGCCTAGCAATCTGAAAATCAAAATAAATGATGCCCACATAGCAGCAAAAGGCTACAAGAATATAGCAAAGCGTTTTAAGGCAGCCGGTTCCTCAGTTTGTAATGTAATTAAGAAATGAACGGTTAACAGGAACGGTAGTGGTCAAGTTGAGGTCTAAAAGACCAAGAAAAATTTCCGAGAGTAGCGCTCGTAGGATTGCTAGAAAGGCAAATCAAAGCCCCCGATTGACTGCAAAAGACCTTCAGGAATATTTAGGAGACTCTGGAGTGGCGGTGCACTGTTCTACTGTGCAGCGACACCTGCACAATTATGACCTTCATGGAAGAGTCATCAGATGAAAGCCTTTCCTGCATCCTCACCACAAAATTCAGCGACAAAAGTTTGCAAAGGAACGTGAAAACGAGCCTGATGCATTTTCGAAACACGTTCTGTGGACTGATGAAGTTAAAATGGAACGTTCTCCTCTCCACCTATTAAGCACGTGGGTAGACCGATCGTGCTCTGGGCTTGTGTTGTAGCCAATGGCACGGGGAACATTTCACTGGTAGAGGGAGGAATGAATTCAGTTATATACCAGGAAATTCTGGAATCTAACATCACACCGTCTGTAAAAAAGCTGAAGATGAAAAGAGTATGGCTTGTACAACAGGATAACGATCTTAAACACACCTCAAAATCCACAATAGAGTACCTCTAGAGGCGCATGCTGAATGTTTTGCATTGACCGTCACAGTCCGTCGACCTAAACAACATCAAGAATCTGTGGATAGACCTAAAAATAGCAGTGCATGCGAGATGGCCCATTAATCTCACAGAACTAGAAGCCTTTTGCACGGAAGAATGTGCGAAAATCCCCCAAACAAGAATTGAGAGACTCTTTGCTGGCTACAGAAAGCGTTTGCAAGCTGTGATAATTGCCAAAGGGCGTGTCACTAAGTACTGACCATGCCGGGTGCACAAACATTTGCTTCGGGACCTTGTCCTTTTTTTGTTATTTTGAAACTGTAAAAGATAGATTAACTAAAAGTAACCCTTGATTAAAATATTAAAGAAATGTGTCTTCTTTTACTTTATGCCTTTTGGAAATCCGGTCACCTTTTACTCGCTTAGCTATTCACAGCAACAGAAATTTTGATCAGCGGTGCCCAAACTTTTGCGTGCCACTGTGGTTCTAATATATTCACACTTAAAATATTGTGAAAAAAGCTGCAAATAAATGTTCAGGTTTGTGATGTGTCAGCGAGCCCGTGTAGAACAGCAAAGACAATTATTGCACATCACCAATCAGATGAGTTGCAGTCTGAAATAGATGCAGTTCACCACATTCAGAGTCAATGAATTCGCCACGTGTTTGTGTACAATAAAATAAGACACCGAGTTAGTGGACTGGTGGCTGCTTGTTTCTGTGTGATCTACAGCGGGGGAAGAATTGTCCAAAGTTACAGCATCCCCTTTCCTTGCTCATAACTACAAAGTATTCTCACAGAAAGATGCTGATGCCCCTGAATTAAAAGGCATCCTATCACACCGACTCTTTACACCAAGCGGAACAGCATCAGCTTCCGTACGGTGCCAATGCGTGTATGACTGCGGCGTGGCCTCTTGTATGGAGTACGGGTACGTTCACGGGTTGTAATGTAATTCCATGCTTCTTTCTGATTCAGGACATCAAGAATTCGGAAGGAGGTGAGACACAAATGCTGAAGATTATTAAACGACTACATTGTGAGGATGATATGAGAAATACCAATCAGACACTTGTGAAAAAGCAGGAAAACTGTGTGCAAAGGATACTTAACGACTACGAGTCATCTGATACAAATTGTGCTGGATGGAACCCAGTTGCTGATAACTAATTACATCATTCTCTGTCTCTTTCTGTCTCTGTCTCTCACACTCTCACTCTCTGTCTTCCCACACCCGAAAGTCTGCCTTTCTTGTCTACTCGCTACTCAATTCCAAAACGAGAGCACGTTTACATAGAAGCTGATAGTTGTTTCTCTCTCATAAACCTTCCTCATTATAAGTTAATACCTCTCTGCTTTTGAAACACTGTTTTCTGTTTCCCATTTGTACCCACGCCAAGGAGGATTCAGATGTGATTTTCGACTAATTTACCTCTTTCCTTACACGAAATTTTATAACGAAAATACAAATATTGGTTTATTATTTTTGGACCAATTTGTTCGACTTTAAACTGTGTTAGCCCACCGGACCGTTCTGAGATTTATTAATTTATTTACTTATTTATTTGTAATTTCAGGTTATGTCATAACTGCAGCACGAATCTACACAATTGTTCCTCAGCTACTAGGTAAACAAAGGGTTCACTCTACCTGTCATTTCATGGAACTTAATAGGCATCTTTTTTTTTTCAAGGAAGTCTGCTGACGTCACCGGAGAGTTTCTATCTTATTAATAAAAGTCAGGTTCACTCAGTCCCCCAGTTTAAGCGAGAGCAGCCTCTCCTGACACGGGCAGACATCGGGAGCGATACAAAGAGGGAGAGACTAGCTTGTTCTGTAATGGATGAAAATCTCGGACCAGCAGCGTGGAATATAACGGGAAATTGGAAAAATGTCTTCTGGATGTTTCCACATATTTTTGCAGATGACGATTGGATAACAGTACATTTTCGAATCACGCATATGTTTATCACCATTCAAGTGATTTTCTTCCCCGGCCTCGCCATCATTGCTCTTCCCGGTGAGTCTCTTTCCAAAGATAACTTAAAACAATACTGAACTACGCATTTTCCTCCTCAGCTGTAACTCTCGTAATGATAAATAATACCGCTGTCACACTTATCAGGTGTTAATTAACTTGTTCTTTGCTGTATGTACGTCGATCATTTACTATCCTGTTGACCCCTGTCTAAGAAAATATGTTCTGGCAGTTGTGATGATCCGCAGCAGTTTTACGAAAATGATCCAGGGAAGATTGATTTGACGTATGTGTCGTGTTTAATGGCCCTGTGTCTGGATTCGGTGGGATTTTGGAGAATGGGGTTAGGGGACAAGGCTGAGGTGGAACCGTCCTGCAAGGGATGCATCCGAAAGGGTATTGGGCCAAAGAGCGTAGCCTCAGTATAGATGAATGTCCCCTTAGATGAGGATGAATGTCTTTGTGATATGGTGCAACTCAAACTACCTGCGTCTCAATATCATCAAGACCAAGGAGATGGTGGTGGACTTTAGGAGATCTAGGCCTCATATGGAGCCAGTGATCATTAATGGAGAATGTGTGGAGCAGGTTAAGACCTACAAGTATCTGGGAGTACAGTTAGACAAGAAGCTAGACTGGACTGCCAACACAGATGTCTTGTGCAGGAAGGCACAGAGTCGACTGTACTTCCTTAGAAGGTTGGCGTCTTTCAATGTCTGTAGTGAGATGCTGAAGATGTTCTATAGGTCAGTTGTGGAGAGCGCCCTCTTCTTTGTGGTGGCGTGTTGGGGAGGAAGCATTAAGAAGAGGGACGCCTCACGTCTTAATAAGCTGGTAAGGAAGGCGGGCTCTGTCGTGGGCAAAGTACTGGAGAGTTTAACATCGGTAGCTGAGCGAAGGGCGCTGAGTAGGCTACGGTCAATTATGGAAAACTCTGAACATTCTCTACATAGCACCATCCAGAGACAGAGAAGCAGTTTCAGCGACAGGTTACTATCGATGCAATGCTCCTCAGACAGGATGAAGAAGTCAATACTCCCCAATGCCATTAGGCTTTACAATTCAACCGCCAGGACTTAAGAACTTTTTAAAAGCTATTATTAATGCTTTTTGAGATAGTGATTTAGATGCATATCATATTTTTTACTGAGTTAAGTATTGTATGTAATTAGTTTTGCTACAACAAGTATATGGGACATTGGAAAAAAAGTTGAATTTCCCATGGGGATGAATAAAGTATCTATCTATCTATCTATCTATCTATCTATCTATCTATCTATCTATCTATCTATCTATCTATCTATCTATCTATCTATCTATCTATCTATCTATCTATTGCCAGTGGCAGAGTGACTTTGGAATTCATTGCCACCAAACGACTGCCGTAGCCTCATAACTGGGCATACTTTAAGCGGAGTTTGAATGGTGCGTAATTAACAGGGGGAAAGTTTATGCAGAGAGTGCAGGAGAACGGTGTTGGGAAGGAAATACATGAACCGTCATGGATCGTGTGCTTTGGTCACGTCACCCCATAAATGCTCTGGATGCAATTGGCAAATTTCTGATGAATAAACTTGCATAAAATTGTTGCACACCGCCGCCTGACAATTTTAAAGAATACCCTGTTTTCATCCTCTCTATCCTCGACTCAAGAATATCTGTTGTGAATCAAGTTGCATCCTCACTTGAGATTACTTTCGAATCCAACAGGGTTCCAAACCCTTAGTCTGTCCGTGGCTAATCGGTCTGACTGTTATCTGCACTCCAGGGCCACCCTGAGCAATAACCGGGTCCCTCTGATTTGAAGACCTTCGGACGTGTATTCCATATTATCAAAGGAAACACTCTCATTTCTGCTCCGAACAGAACTAGCTCCCTCATATTGGCTCCTGGGATATCCCCAGAATCCGTACATTCTTTACTATTCCACAATTGCTGTAGTTCAAAAATGGCATTTTATGCACGTTCTCTAACCGTGAACATTTATCTTAATGGTTCCACCTGCTTATGTTTGCGTTCGCCTGCTCTATATCCAAGTACGTTAACAGTTTACGTTCTTTTGTTGTCGTTTTAATAGTCACTCTGAGGCTGGAGCAGAATTGTGTTGGCGTAAATCGCCAAGGAGAGATATTCTATTATCTGTCTTCCCGTAGAAAAAATAACGTTCTGGTGAACACACCTCCTCCATTTCCCTCTGATCATTGTAATCAATATCGGTCAGATTCGAAACTAATAAACTCTTTGATACCCTTCCAAATGTCATGTGCTGTCGGAGATACCACTGAAGCAAAGTAAGCATTGTCTCCGCAATATAATTCCTGGCTGCCTCTTCTGGCTCCCGCCATCCTCCTCCCCACTGTATCCGTAAATGCATTTTCGGATTGTGACCGAAAATGTATAAAATGCAAAGTTCCTTCATGTACATTTTCACGCCATCCGCATTTGACGGTGTACAAAGCCTAAGTAGCACGTTTCTGAAAACATGATAGACCACTGCAAGTTATCGATATAATGAACATGACGTATTGTTGCGGTAACAAATCAAAGTCATTGTTGCTGAAAAAAACAATGCATTTTCGAAATATTAATGAAATGCATTCGAATGTAAAGACACGAGTACTGTGAGACTCGTGGTATCATCGCAAGGTAATACTCCCCCCGCCCTCAATGTCGGCAAACAGGAAGAGAGGTGCAATAATGAGGTTTGGGCTGCTGCTTCATCTGCAAATCCAGGCGCCCTGGGTAACGATCAGGTACGGGAATCAACTGAAAGTGGTGGATGTCAAGGACGCTTATTTCCCGACAGTTGAGATTCCGGAGACTTAATAGATCATCCATCATTCAGCACTATTTCTCTCAACACGTACGGATTTTCCCAATCATCCGCCATCTTTATCTCTGTTCGTCGCTTTCTGTTCCGTTGCTGATAGTCCATCGAACAGATTGCACTGAGTTTACACTGCTTTGCAAGACGGCTGAATTTTATTGATTGATAGTCGCTATTATTCCGTCTATCATTGGTACATATTTAGATGCCCGTTTTAATTGAACCCTTCCTCACGTGTTTAACCTGATTGCTTTATTTTGTTTGGCAGTGAACATGGTGACCATATTCATCCTGTCCCGTGGAAAGTGCGGCCTCTCCAGAGTTGTCACTTGCTATCTGGTTGCCATGGCAGCGGCGGATCTTCTGGTCCTTATTCTGGACCTGATAATGAGCAAGTTTCCACTAATGTACACGTCGTACGACGTTTTCATCCAATCAATGACCAAGGGATGTAATATCCACGCTACTCTGATTTACACCGCAACCGACTGTTCGGTCTGGTTCACCGTCGCATTCACCTTTGATCGGTGTATCGCCATTTCTTGTCCGAAGCTGAAAACAAAATATTGCACCGGGAAAACTGCGGCTGTGGTTTTGGGGACAGTGACTGTGACCAGCTGTTTAAAGAATATTTACTGGTATTGTCGTCTCTCAGAGAAATACACATGGATAATTGATCCATTCATTTGTGTAACGAGAGCTTATTATTTCAAACTCACGACTCAAATTGACCTATTTTATTACCTCCTCACCCCTGTACTCCCATTTGTGCTGGTTCTAGTAACGAACGGCTTCACCGTCAGGCACGTATTAGTCACCAGCAGTGGTCGCAGGAGACTCAGGGCTCCAGGAAACGGACAGAGTGCCAGAGACCCGGAGATGGAGAAACGCAGGAAATCCCTTGTTTTATTGTTGATCGTCTCCGGCAATTTCATCCTGCTGTGGGCGCCTTTCACTGTGTATTCTGCATGGGATCGGCTGTATGATCTTACCACGTCTGGGCGACCGCCGGATTCGCTGCGAGAGCTGGGCATTATTCTGCAGCTTTTGAGCTGCTGTACAAACACGGCCCTTTACGCCGTTACACAGACCAAGTTCAGGGAGCAGCTAAAGAATGTGGTAAAATCTCCGTTTGCTCTCCTTGGAGCGAGGAAGTCGTGAATTAGCGGAGTCTCCAACCACACCACCCCCAGACCTAACTAACGTTGCACACATTGCGGCGACTTTCTGTTCCTCTGGGCCCGGCGCCATACTTGTTCCACTCACACTTCCAACACGGCGATTGCATAGAACAGTCTCTTATACAGCCGCACAGCTCGTCCCTCGTTCCGGCCTATCTTCTCATCTCTGCCCTACTGTTCTTAGCTCATTTTGCCCCATGTTTCCACCGTGCAGTCCTTCTGCCCGGCCGAATACATTGGTCCATCTGCAAGGTCGTACTCCCGCGAGGGCGTCTGTTTTCCCGAAACAACCCGTTTATCTCTGCAGTGACGACTGAATTCGTGCTTCTTCCTGCACCCACGCTGTGCTCGTCAATTTCATCTACGTTGCCTACAAGTTCCCACACCGCCCTCAGATCAGGTTGGTCCCATTCTGACACCACTCTTTTCTCCCGATCTTACTGTCCCCAATTCCAGAGACAGGTTATCTGCCGACATATTTTACAAAACCAAGCTCCTGACTCTCAGAGTTATATTGACGAAGCCTCCATCAACATGGACACTCGCATTCCCTTCTATCATTTCATTGGATCTGAATTTCCTCTCAAGACATTTCACAGTAAAAAGGAATTTCCCTTCCACCACGACCGATGCTGTCCTCACCACTCTCTGTTGTATTTCCCGCAGGTAATATCACTCCTTCCCACCCAAATTAGCAGAAGAGTTTGGGTCTCCTCGTCCCCAGGGAAAACGCCACGAACCGCTGCAAACAGCATATTCTCCGCAACTTCTACCATCTCCATAGCGTCTCTACAACAAGGCACGACATTCCCTCCCATAACTTCGTTGTCCGAAGATTGTTCACTGCACGACTTCATTGTTTAATCTTCATTGCCCACAAATCTCCCCGATTTCTGTCACCATACTCCAGACATTCTCTTTACAGAGGCACTTGTTATTCAAGCACAATGGAGACCACATCGGTAATACTCCCGCTCCCTTACAAGAAATAAAATGCTCATAATCTATCCAGCTAAGTTCAATAAAGCCAATTGTCAGCGATGACGTCATTTTCAATCCCTGTCAGGCCAAGATATTACCGATGCCACGGACAGAACTGCCCTGAAAGTGGTTATGAGCTTGGAGGAGAGACATTTAGGGACTAAGGCCCCAAAGAATGATCACAATTACAAGACAGGTAGAGGCATTGAACATTGACTTTTGTTACGGCATTCGTAATAATATCGGCAATGGCCGAGACGGCTGCCAGAAAAGTTCGCTGTATTATTATAAATCTTCGCGTTGTAATGCAAGACACAGCCAATGAAGTAAGAGGGTGAGGACGAAGTGTATCAAGAAAGCCAGGGAAGTGGGGAGGAAACGACGCTGGACAAAACACAGGCCCTGGACATGACTAGGAGACAGGGATTGAGCCAGGACTAGAGCAGGAAAGTGGGACCTGGACGAGGAACTAGGAACTGGGAACTGGGAACTAGGATCCTGGACAAGGACTCATAAGCCAGAGACTGTACAGGGACCCGGAAGCTGTGTCTTGACTCGGGTTCGGACTCCGGATCCAGGCGAGGACTGGACGTGGCAAGGCAACAGGGCTGGACGTGGGGCAGGATGCGGGACTCCAGGGCCGGACGGTGACATGAAGCTCAGATTTGGTTTTGATCGAGGGAGAGCAAGAACGCAGAGCCTAGTTCGAGGGACAGCAAAGCAGAAGCGGGGAGAGGCGTAGCTGGACACGGACACTTATCCAGGAGGAGACCGGGGCTCAGGGTCCCGGTTACGACTTGGATTTGGACACGGAGTGGAACCTCCTCGGAGTCTTGGACACGGACTGGAGCCTCCTCGGAGCCTTGGACGTGAGCACGGGAACACTGAGTCTTGGACCGGAACACAGGAACACAGAACACCGAGCCGGGACCCCTCCTTTGGGACAGGACGTAGGGCCGGGGTTCATACACGGACACTAAACACAGGGACAGAAAGAGACATTTCCAAGCTCAGAGATAGACAGTTCCTTCTGTTGGCGTGGCAAGGCTCCGGTCTCACTCCAGCGGCTGAACCTGACGGCGATACAGGCGAGGACGCAGTTGTGGGCAAGGCTTCAGGCGTGGGTAGCCGGCAAGGCTTCAGGCGTGGGTAGCCGGCAGGGCTTCAGGCGTAGGTTGCCGGCAGGGCTTCAGGCGTAGGTTGCCGGCAGGGTTTCAGGCCAGGCTTCAGAGAGAAAGAACGGAAAAGTCCAGTTCCAGGGTAACGGCAAGGACGGCCCGACTTACCCCACGGAGGTAAGAACAGGAAGGGACAGATCCCACCGTAGGGTAACGGCAAGAACAGCTTGACTGACCCCACAGAGGCGAGGACGAGATACCGACGAGACGAACCAGCAACCACAGTCGAACCCAGGGCACATTATATTCCAGCCTCAATATGAGAATCAGGTGCCTATGATGAAGCCCGACTGAAACAACGGACAGCCAGAGGACCCTGAGTCCGGTGTACACGGAGAGACCGTGAACCAGAACGAGGACTAGACGGACCGGACCATCAGAGTCGCTCCTTATCCTGTCGCATCACTGACAGAACAACAATATCTGAATTTAAACACGTCCGTCAGCTGAACCATACTACTAAAGATGAATCGCAGATATCACCGGCAGTAATGACACTGGTTATCCAGATCTAACTCAGATTATGTTCGATTGGTGTGTTGAATTGGTAATTCTCGCTGATAAGATAACAAATACAGTGACTTTTAAAAGTATTCACTCCCCCGCCCTTAGAACACCCTGGTAGTTATGAGTACTGGCATGGAACGCAGGTGTGCCTGTTTTTGTTTTTTAAATAATTCGTCGTCTAGGCGGTGTCACTCTTTATTTGTGCTTTTTCCTACACGCATGCAGAGCTAGTTGACTTCATCAACATTGCCACCATCTTCCACCCTGCCCTCAAATTTACTTGGTCCATTCTTTATACTACCTTCCCAATTCGCGATCTCTCTATCTCTAGATAAATCATGTCTACTGTTGTCTATTATAAACCCATCGACTCTCACAGCTACTTGCCCTGTACCTCTTCCTATCCTGTTACTTGTACAAATGGCAACCCCCTTCGCTCAGTTCCTGCCATCTCCACCGCTTATGCTCTCAGGATAAGCTTTTTCTTTCAAAACGAAGAAGATGCCTTCCTCCAGCATCAAAGCACTCCTCAACCGCATGTCTTCCATTTCGCGCAGGTCTGCACTCATCCACCCTCCCGCGACACCACCTGAGATAGGAACAACCTGTCCCCATCTGCCATCCCACCAGCCTCGGCGTCCAACACATAATTATCCGTACCTTCCGCCATCTCCAACGGGATCCCACCACCATACACATTTTCCCTTCCCTTTCCCTTCCTCCTACCCCCAATTTCCGATTTCCACAGGGATCGCTCCGTTTGCGACTCCGTTGTCGATTTGTCCCACGCCACTAATCTCGCTCCTGACACTTGCCCTTGCAAGCTGAGCAAGTGTCACACCTACCCCTGCACATCCTCCGACACTAACACTAATGCCCTCAAACTGTCCTTCCAGGTGATGTGACGCTTCAACTATGAGCCTGTTGGGGTCATCTATTGTATTTGTTGTTCCCGGTGTCGCCTCCTGTATATCGGTGAGACCCGACGTTCACTGAGAGACTGCTTTACCGAGCACATACGCTCCATCCATTAGAAAAAGCGGGACCTCCCAGTAGCCACCCAGTTAAATCCTACAAACGTTGTAATTGCCATTCGCAATCTGACATGTATATCCATGCCCTTCTCTACTCTCCGGACGAAACCACAGTCATTTTGGTGAACCACCACCTTCAGCAAACTGTGTGAAGACACTGGGACGTAGCAATGTGCCCCAGGTGCCTAATACACCTAAAGAGCGGTGAGTTTGCTTAGCAATGTAATTGCAATGGTGCTTAGTCTTTATTCCCTGGCACTCAAGGACCTCTGGCTCACTGATAGCTTTTTTAGCATTGAAGGCAGATGCAAAGTATCCATTAATTGCTTCCGCCATTTCTTTGTCTCCCATTACTACCAGACCAGCATTATTTACCAGTGGTCCAATATCAATTCCCACATCCCTTTCACTCTTTATATAACTGAAAAAAATGTATCCTGCTTTATATTAATGGCTCGTCTGCCCTCACATTTAATCTTCTCCCTTCTTATAGTTTTTTTGTTCGTTGCCTTTTGTTGGGTTTTAATACTAGACGTCCGGTGTCGGGATGCACACAAATTTGCGCGCGTTGATAGGTTTGGGATGCACGAATATCACGGGTGTCGGAAGATTTGAGGTTTTGACGATCCTCGAGGTTACTTCATATTTAGATAGTTTATAATGAATGCATTTTGAACTTTGAATTTTGTGCCTGCTATTTTTTCCTTTGGAATCAGCCATTATGTGATCCGATTGAAATAATTTTTGTTCAGTAATATACTGATATGCACGCCGCGTTGTCAGCGGATATGGATGAGTGCCAGGATTTTGCGGTGGACACAGATTCACGGTGCCTGACCACACTCAGAGCAGTTGGGCCTAGAGGAATCGGAATAACAGGTGGATCTGAAAACAAGTTCATAAGTACTTGAAAATAGCAGCTCAGATAGATAGGATCGAAAAGAGATCGTTTGACCCACTGGCCTTCATAAATTAAAGCATTTAGCACAGGAGATAGGATGTTACGTTAAAGCTGTTCAAGCCTTTGATTGGGCCTAATGTAGAGCTTCGTGCGCAGTTTCTGTGATATTCCTGCAGGGAAAATATTAATGAAATTGAAACAGTGCAGAAAATATTGACGATTCTTTTGCTGGGACTTGAGGAATTGAGTTGCATTGAAAGGTTGAAGAGCATACGATTTTATTCCCTGAAACGTAGGGAAATGAGGGGAGATTTCATGGAGGTATAGAGAATTATAACTGCTACAGACAGTGTAATTGCCGGCAGGGTTTTGTACCTGAGGTTGGAATGGAACTATAAATTGCAGCTTATGGGTGAAAGCTGCATTTTCTTCACACGAAGGATGTTGCGGATGTGGGTAGACGTGTCAACGGAAGTGGTTATGTGGCTTTGATTGAATTACACAGAAGTCTGGATAAGTACATTGACGGCAGGTGTATTGAGAGGTATGGTGATGGTGCGGTATGGGATTTGGCAGAATAACAATTCGGCACTGACTAAATGAGAAGAAGTGATTGTTTCTGTTTGTAGTGATTCCTGACTCCAAATAAAGTGTAGATGACTTTTAACCGGTTGGGTCATTTTTAGAGGAATAGAAGTGTATAGTTACTGGACATCCATAGTCAAAAATGGGACGACCAGGGCAAGGGATTTTAAGATTGTTCAACTGCTATGAGCATGTGAAGTTCGAGGAGGTAGGATGGATGAGAGAGAAACCAGGAGGGTGAAAGTGATTCGAGGTATACGGGCACGTGTTCAGTCGGGCAGGGGTAGGTAGAGACCCAATGGATATGAAAGTATTTATTCGTCACCACAAATAGACATCAAGAGTTTATTCTCTTCAGTAGAATGGTAACAGTTTTTGATTTAATATATATTCACAACCTACAACGACATAATTTATTTCAATACTCTGTGCCTGTCAAGGGGTTCATTTGTAGTACATACTTACAGTGGAAGGACAGGTAACTGACAAATAATTTCAGAAGTTTCAGGCAACATTGTTGGGACAAACGAACTCACACCAATGTCCAAAAATAATTCACTAAATTAATGCCTGTTTGACGCCATGCGGACTGAACCTGTTTGACGTAAGTGGTTTGTAAATAACTAAAAATAATCCTTATTGTTAAATCTGTTGAAATCTGTCCCTGTGGAGTCGCCAAATCGTTTTAAAAACCCCATGCATGTACCGTCTCAACATTTCATTTCGAGAGATTGCATGTACCACAGGGGGAAAAATCACTGAACAAAGAAAATGTCTTCAATGTTGGATAAGTATAAGAGTGCGGACAAAATATTCTACGTGTTCATTGCCGTCCTTGGAGTTCCTGGTGAGTGAGCTGAACACTTCATGTTTGGCAGTTTTGTGTATTAATCGGTATAAATCTGCTTATGATCATTTTACAGGCTTTCATTTTGAAGATCTTTGCACAAATATCGGTCAAATATATTGTGACTTTCTCCAGATTTGTTCCAGCGTCAGGGACCGGTAGCTCTCTGGGAACGTGAGATTGAGAGGCTTTGAATCATACCTTGTCCACCATTGTCCAAGTGCTGCTGATAGGCAGATCTCTGGAAGGTGAGACTGAAGGATCACAGTGGGACTCTCTGTAGATTTGTCCCATTGCTGGGGAAAGGCAGCTCTCCAGGAAGGTTATATAGAAAGTGTTTTTAATGGGACATTGTCCAGGTTTATAGCAGTGCCGGTAAGAGACGCCTCTCTGCTAAGTTGAGTCGGGGACGAAATTACATTGTGAAATTTATTGTTTATGAGGAATTTACCAGAGTGAACTCTTCCATATTTGACTGTGGTCTGTCACAGCGAAATGCCACTGCCTATTTTTAAAAATAATTTAGACTGCTCACCTGAACCCTTGGTAGCTGCCGTGTGTTGTCGAATTGAGGGACGATGTAAAATTGATCCATTAACGGAGCCGCCCAGTCTCTGGTTGCTATATTGTTCCTGATTACTCTCTGAATCCGCCGCAATCTGGCGAACCGCTTCATCCTGAAGAAGGGTCTCGTTCCGAAACGAGAGTTTGTTCAATGCCACGAATCCCGCCGGACCGGCTGACTTCCTCCAGTATCTTGTGTCTGCTGCTCCGCTCTGTATCTCCTCTCGGCCTCATCAGAAGCCGAGTTTCCAGAGGCCTGGACAGACGCGTTTAGATCAGTGAAACCGGCCCCATCAGTGACGGGAATCGACGTAGCCTGAGATCGTTGATGATCATGCAGTTCGTTTCTTTTTATCGCCGACGATTGCCCAGACATCGTCTTATCTCCGCACTGAGGAGGGTAGATCAGAGTGGGTGTGGCCCGTGCCTGGTGTTACGTATCTGCTGCTTATTCTAGCACTCCCGATCCCGTGTTGATTCCCGGAGAATGTGTAGTAATGCGCAGTGCCTGTTTTATTTTACCTCTCTGTCTTACTTTATTTCTCCGCCTCTCTAGTGAATTTAGTCGCGATTGTGATCCTATCCAGGGGTAAGTGCGGCCTCTCTACCTGCACCACTCGGTACCTAGTTGCCATGGCAGCGGCAGATCTACTGACTATCGTCACCGGGGTCATTTTGTATCAAATCGGTTATTATTACTTCCCCGTGAGTTTTTTGGACATCACCCCTGTGTGCAGTATTATTAATGTACTGATGTTCACAGCCACAGACTGTTCTGTCTGGTTCACCGTCACTTTCACTGTTGATCGTTTTGTTACTATTTGCTGTCCGAATCTGAAAACAAAATATTCCACTGGGAAAACTGCGGCTGTGGTTCTAACAACAACCGGCGTACTTTTTTGTTTGAAAAACCTTCCACGCTACTTTACACGGGAACCCAAACTGATCATCGACCAGATACCATGGTTCTGTCAACTAATGGACAAGTATTTCGCTGACCCCTGGTGGGTGGGATATGATTGGCTCGATACGGTTTTAACTCCGTTTCTCCCTTTCGCTGTGATCCTTCTGCTCAACGCTCTGACAGTCAGGAATATTTTGGTGGCCAGTCGTGTCCGTAAGGGTCTGCTGGTTCAGGGCAAGGCAGAGAACCGCAGTGACCCAGAGATGGAGAACAGGAGGAGGTCTGTGATCTTACTCTTCACTCTCTCCGGCAGCTTTATCCTCCTCTGGACGACGTATATTATAAATGTCATATATTATCAGGTCTCGGGAACGGGATTCGATTTTAGCGATTCCGAATGTATTTTTCATTACATCGGGTATTTGTTGAGGGATTTTAGCTGCTGCACGAACACATTTATATATGCGGTGACACAGTCGAAATTCAGGGAGCAGGCGATGAGCGCGTTGAAATATCCGGTCACCTCGGTGTTCAAGTTCATTTATAAAGCTGCATCCTGAGCAAAAGCCAGAAGCTCCAGTTCGGTCTCCATCTATCAGGTGTCATTCTTGGGTGGAATGTCCTGCCGAAAGCCAGCTTCGGGACACTAGGATAGTGTGTCGGGGGGATTCGAGGCAAAGCACCGTATTAGAGACCCAGTGCCGCATTGACCCCGACAGATTTCAGTCAACTAACTGCTCAGAAATGCCACTCACCCCTTTGGGCTGCGTTTCAGTCTATCTAATCTCATTCTTGACCACTGACCTTAGAATCCGACTAGCTGCCGGCTAGTCTGACGCTAGTTGTCTAATAAATATCAAATCATACCAGTTTCCGTCTCCACCTTCGATGATAGACTGAGTTTGGCTGTGCTGGTTGGCAGTCCAGCTTAAAAGGACGTTCCCGACACCAAGCGGACTGGGCTGAGCTTCAGATGAACAAAATCCTTACTATATTTTCCAAATAAGCCAATGTTACCCAAAAAAACGTCCCATAGGTTGTATGTAATGAAATGAAATACTGTGAATTAAATTGAAATCACTGCAATAAGTTACTACTTGTTTTCACATTCAAGCTATCAACCCTCGAGGATTTTAATGAAGGCTGCATTTGACTTCTTTTAACCGTATATGCTTCAGACCGTAATAGTGTCTGTTACAGTTTCATAATAACAAAACGCACACAAATCATGATATTTTTCCTTTCCAACAAGACAGTACTGTATATAATAGATAGATTCAGCCATCGATGTTATGTCTATGTAATTCATTTCCCTCCTGTAGTACTAGCTTCCACAATCCCAGCAGTTTAATCCAGTGGATAAAGTTGTCTCCCCTTGTGCCCATTATCACACGCTCTTGTCATAAGCCATTAAGTCTTGACACTACCGATCCCTTAGCTTCAGATTTACTCCATGGATGATCTATTACCATAGTTGAACTTTTATGAGTTTTTCCATCTGACCGGTCAACTCGCCCCTACCCTTCAAAACCTCTATACGTCGGTACCCAGTAGAAAGTGACATGGAAAGAGAAATCCCAAACCACCGGGCCGCGGACCGGCAACGGGCAGCAAAGCATGCGCTACCGGCCGGCGAGAAAACGATATGATTTGGCGAGACGAAACGAGATGAGTCAGCTGCACCTTTTCGCATTCCCTGTCACGCACTGCTGAACTTGTAATAAACGACCAAATCATACCAAATAACACATAAAACCTAAAATAACACTAACATATAGTAAAAGCAGGAATGATATGAAAAATACACGGCCTTTATAAAGTAGGAATAATGTCCGTACAGTGTAGTTTCACTTAACAGAATCGGAAGATTAAGCAAAAACTGATTTGTCGACGCATATGCACGCCACATATGCACACGTCACGCATGTGCCCGCAGAAGGCTTCTTGGTCATGGCCGTCTTTCTCGGGGTAAACACAAGTGTCACATATTTGACTGCTATTTTTGTCCCTTATTTGGGAGTGAGAAAGTTGGAAACCCTACTTGAAAACCCCCAACCCCGCCCCCCCCCCCTCCCCCCGTCGGCCGGTACGCAAGAATATTGTCAATATTAAACCGGTCCATGGTGCAAGAAACGTTGGGGACCCCTGATGTAAATCAATATTTGATGAAATTCCAACAGTAAATCTGACCTCCTGCTAGAATGAACTCTTTGAAGACTCATCAAAATCGAAAAAGAAACTGATCATTTTAAAACTTTACAAGAACAAAATACTTCCACCCACGCTAAGCCTAATATTATGGCAGCCATTCCTGCTGATTGATCGGTTGCTTTGTCAGCGTCACCTGTAGTTTCGTCATTGAAAGCAGCCACACGCACATTCCTATCTAAAGTATCTTTTGATCCAGATGTAAAATGGTGAACATATCATAATCATTTTCCTTAATATACCGATGAACCAGCAGGCTCTCAGGCATACAACTCTATTCAATCGTGTAACCTAAACGCAATTAACGGAGTTGGAAATAAAGATTGCGTTACCGCGAAAGTGAACTGGAACAGACGGCAAAACTAAACAAACCTATATTTTCAGCACGATAAGAGCGCAGCCACAAAACTAAAACAAATTCTTTAAGGGATGTTCCCAACGTCCTGCACACCTTTAAAAGGGTAATCATTTCTTTGCGCACGAAATTTTATCCAACATCCTATAATCTATTACAACCTCCGGAATTGTCAGGGTAATTGTTCCAACTCAAACATTAAAGCAGAAACATGGAGCGACCTTACGGCACCACCTTATAATTGCAACCCCCTGGGTCGCCTCAGGCTCGCTCAGCTCGTTCTCGTCTAGGGGGAGCAGTCTTCGGCCCCGCCAAACTGGGTAATCAGCTGGTGTGGATGCTGTGTGATGTCCCCGCCTAGCCCAAAAACTTATCAAAGTCCAAACCACTTCGTGCACAACCGTTGGAGCTCAATTACTGAAGTCTTCTGGCCACCATTCGATCCCCTCCGAACTCCTCGACTCGCAGCTCAGGACCACCCGAAGTGGTCAACCAAGCACATCTATCGTCGTCTCCTCTCCTCGGGGTACCTCCTGGCCTCGGACCCCCGCTTGCGGCCCATTCCTCACCCAGTTTACAGCGTCGCGTCCTCTCTCTCTCATCCCCTCGCGCCGATCTCCCCAAAATCCCGCCAACAATAGCTTACAGACTCAGAAGAAAGAACAACATTAATCCCAATTTGTTAACAAAGGAATACAATTTTCGTTATTAGTAAATTTTAACCCAAATAAGCTTCCAGCACTCTCTCGCAATAAAGAAGCATTCCTGCTTTAAATAAACAAAGAAAACATTTTGATTAACATAAGCAGTAACAAAGATAAAGAAGAAACCCTCCTTTACACTCTCCCCCCACCAAATAAGTCATGTCCTCATGACTATTAAATAACTCGCCACCTTTCCTGCCAACACACCGTAACCCAAGCACAAACAGTGACATCTCCTACCCACACAGTAAACCGCACGCCCTGTTCCTCAGGCGCTACATAGGCCAACGATCTGGGAGTTCCCTGACCCTTCTGAGACCTCCGTACCCCCTCACCGAAACCCTTCAGGCTCGGATACAAATGGGGGTACCTCGGGCCCGCTACCAACTCCTCTCTCAACCTCTCACCCATGCCCCCACTGCACACAGCTAACCCGCCCCACTACACCTGACTCAGTGGGAGAAGGGCCAAAGTTCTCTTCCTCAATCGAGGGAAAGTCATCAAAAGGCAGCATGTACCACACATCCAGCATATCATCCTTCGAATCCGTATTCTTCCTCATTTCTGCGATCGGCAGCTGCTGTCTGATCTTCTCCAACCGGAAACACGTGGCCTGCACTGCTCCTGCAGTCTCTTCATCCTCCTGCAATCGAGAGATCGGCTTCTTCTCTGGCCCCAACAACTCTCGCCACAGGCTCAGCAGTTCTGACTCCCGCGTCCCGGCCATCTCAATCTGGGACGCAGTTACTCCAACAGCTTCTTCCAACCCGACCTGAAAAGCAGCAGTTAAAGATTGGTCAGCCTCCAGTTCAGTATTCACCGCACTTCTCTCCAGCTTTTTCTTCCTGATGACTTATTTCAGGCCAACTTTCAGGTTTTCCACTTCATTTAGACTGTCGATGGTCATCTTCAGGTTTCCTTCCAGCTTCCGCTACCCTCTGCCGAGATCTGTCTGCAATTGCTTCACCTCCTCAAACTCCCCTTTCTGGGCTCTCGGATTTCTGTTGCCGTCAGTCAGACAACTTTCTTCGTTTTCTCCAACGTATAGGTTTTCCCACTGGTTCCAGGTCACTCTCTCCAGTCTCTCCGTCTTCATTTCACACTTGATTCCGTAGAGACAGTCATTCACGAGCTGCGACCTTCGCCAGACCCGGTACGTATCCAGAAAACACTTCAACTCTGTAGTTCTCAGCCGCCCCTGCAACGACCTCACTTCATATTCTTCCGAGGCAAAACCAAATACCAGGAGATCATCCACATCCGCTAAACTCCAAACACCTCCACATCCCTTATGGGCCGAATGGTCTACCTTTGCACCTATTGTCTTCCACATGCCCCGCCGGAAGGTTGCAAGGGCTCCGGATATGCCCTGTGGCATCTTTTCGGACCGGAAGACTCCTAGGGAACTTTTAACGGCCGTCTTCTCCTTGTGGGCCCCACTCATCGGGATCTGGCAACATCCACTCCTCAGATCCAGCACCTTAAACCACTTCGCACCACTCAGACAGGCCATCGCCTCTTCGGCCCTCGGGGCCATATTCTGTTCACTGACAGTGCCGCTCTTCAGCGCAATATAATCCACACACACGCTGCCTACGTCTTCCACGGCTTCAGGGGCCAGTCGCCGCAACCTCTCTCTCACCGAGGTGTCTTCAGCGGTCAAATCCCCTCCCTCGTGGTATTTCGCAGCGTCCACTAAGAGGGTCTCACCCTCAGATACTTCCCCCAGGCCGTATCACAACCGGCTCTTGTTTGAATTCGGTATCGGCCCAATGCTGCTACACACGTCCGCACAAGTAGCTCGAAACTCCGGGGTCATTGACAATGCCTCCAAATGGCTCTCACCCGCCTCCTCCGGGCAGGCCCCCAAGCGCACCAGCAGGATACTGGTTCTCTCCATAACCGAAACGTTGCCCGTCTCAACAGTGTCCGGACACATCAGCATTAACGATTCACTAACCTCTGTAACCCCCACATTTGCCTCTAAGAACTCCATTTTCACTGACCAACAACCGTCGTCTAGATAATCACCGGCACTGGTACCCCAAATCTCCAGTGCCCTCAATGTCGTCATGGGTAAATGCTTCCACTAACGGTTATAAAACAAACTGTACAGCAAATTCCCCGGCGCCCCGGTGCCGAGGATGGCTTTAACTTGACTTCCATCCATCCTTAACGACACCTGTGCGCTTGGTCCCTCTAAGCCTTCAGGAATAGGGTCTGTTCATTTCGGGAGTTCCTTGGTACATTGCTGGGAACGTGCTCCCCCAGAGACCCCAAGCCGTTCCCCCACTGGGCCTCCTCTAAGTTTCTCGACACCTCTCGGATCGGCTGAACAACTGAGGGAGGAGCTGATCCCCTTGAGAGATCCCCCTGGCACCGCAAGCAATTTACCTGCACCCCTAGCCAAAAGGGAATCCCTAAAAACTTTCCACCAATCTCCTGCCCCGGATATGATAAGTCCCCCCAGCTGCGGCATTTGACTTCCATTCGAACCACAGGCATTTTCCCACACTTTCCCAGAACTGACAGCTGTCACCCCGAGGTAATTGTACCCGACAGCTCTAACAACGCCTACTCAAACTTCCAACCAATTCCTGTCGCTTTCCCTCAGCCAAGCACTGCCACTCACCCAACAACTGAGAGGGCAGCTCCCCCAAGCCTCCGCCCCTTTAGGACTGGACATTATGCCAACAACCGGGCGGAGCCTACCACTGCTGAAACATCCCAACCTGTCACTCCTCACTCTCCAAACATTACGGAAAACCCATGGTCCCACCACCATTTCGCCAACGCTAGTCGGAACTCGACCAACGCCCTCTGAGGCACCAACAGCAGCCACCCCACCCAACGCACATGCAGAGATAACCAGCAATCTCACACCAGCTCATCGCCACAGACATAATTTAAAGAGGGCGATCACACAGCTTTCACAGAATTCAATCCCGGACGAGCCCCCGCAATGTAACCCCCTGGGTCGCCTCAGGATCGCTCAGCTCGTTCTCTTCCAGGGGGAGCAGCCTTCCGCCCCGCCAAACTGGGTAATCAGCTGGTGTGGTTGCTGTGCGATGTCCCCGCCTCGCCCAAAAACACAGACAGTACACCATATGCGATTAACTGAGTACAATTTATAAAGATTACTATAACCAAGTGATTAATAACGATACAGTGTATACGAAGGGAAAAAAAAATAAAGAAAAGTTGCCAAACTTATCAAAGTCCAAACCACTTCGTGCACAACCGTTGGAGCTCAATTACTGAAGTCTTCTGGCCACCATTCGATCCCCTCCGAACTCCTCGACTCGCAGCTTATGACCATCTGAAGTGGGCAACCAAGCACATCTAGCTTCGTCTCTTCTCCTCGGGGTACCTGGTGGCCTCGGACCCCCCCACCCTTGGGGGTCCGTTCCTCGCCCCGTTTACAGCATCGCGTCCTCTCTCTCTCACCCCCTCGCGCCGATCTCCCCAAAATCCCCCCAACAATAGCTTATAGACTCAGAAGAAAGAACAACATTAATCCCAATTGGTTTACAAAGGAATACAATTCTCGTTATCAGTAAATTTTAACCCAAACAAGCTTCCAGCACTCTCTCGCAACAAAGAAGCATTCCTACGTTTAACAAAACAAAGAAGCCATTTTGATTACATACACAGTAACAAAGAAAAAGAAGAAATCCCCTTTACATTTTTTTGTACTGCTCAATCGGTTCCCGACTCATCGTCCGTCGGTGCAAGGAGAATAGGTCGAGTTCACTCAACCTCATAAACCATGCTCCCCAATCCTTGTAAATCAGGGGAACACGTACCATCGAGAAATCTCGTTCTCATCCACAGTACCTCTTTTCTGTTCCCCTAACAAAGGACACTCTATCAATACAACTCGCCAAGTTTCATCCCTTATTCCCTGCTGAGCCACAGAGCCATAGTCAGTGCTAGAGACCTGACCGGTGAGACTTTCCCCTGCTTGGTCATTTGCACCTCTCTCCTCCCATCCAGACCTATCCAAAGTGGTCTACCTGTTATTGAGCGGGTTGGCCACAAGGGGTTTCTGCACTGGCTCTGGCTGTTTAACCCCTTTCACCTTCCTGACTGTCACCCAGATTGCTGTATCCTACACCTTGAGTGTAAATACCTCTCTATATGTCCTCCCTATCACCCGCTCAGCTTCCCGAATGATCCCGAGTTCATCCATTTCCAATTGTAACTCTGTAACCGAGAGTGATAGACGGTGCTGCGAGATGACCTTCTTACAGGTGAAGCTGTGACGGACTCTGAAGGTCTCCATGCCGTCCCACAACCGGCAAGGCAAGCAGTCAACTCCCCTGCCAGAAATGCTTAATTCTCTTTCTAACTGCAGTTAAATACGAAGAAATAAACAAACTGGAAACAAATCTACCAACAGTTTTGTGCCTTTTCTCACCCGAGACGCTCTTCCTTATGGCATCAAACTGATAAGCACTCTATCTTTCACTCCAGTACGGTTTACTGTAAGAATGGCTGCTGCGATTGCTCACCCCTTTACTCCGAGGTAAGCCCCCTCTGCTCCGGTTCATCACACGGATACAGATTCAAACAATGAATGAAATTCACCCCACACCGCCCCATCACCCAGACCCGGGGTCAGTCACAGATTGAAGCTCCCTCCCCCCGGTCCCTTCGCACACTCCGGAGTTCAGAAGCTGCTTTCCTCTCACCACCCCGAGCACTCCGCCGTTTTAGTAGTCCTTCATTGTGTGTCTGTCTCGGAGACTGTGCGTGTGTTTGTGTTCAGATGGTGAGCAGTGAAGAGCAGAGAAGTGGGAGAGGTTGACGGGGAGGGAGTAGGGACGTGGTGTTGAGACAGTGGTCACTGGGAGAAAGTGGTGTGGAACCGCAAGACAGACCTGTCCACACAGAGCAGTGAACAGGATCAGAACCGGGAGATCGACATCCGGAGGAGGGGGTTTGGTGTTGTAACACCAGACGTCACCTCTCCCCCGTCCTCCCCAGATTTCCAGATGAACCGAGGGGTGTAGAGGAGCCACAGGGTTGATTGAAAGGTGGAGAGTGTAGGGGACGGAGCGGGTCAAGGAGACGGGGGGAGGAGATGGGGAAGGAGGAGATACAGGAGATGGCATGGTCTGTAGGGGACGGACGGCTGCTGGAGACGGGCTCACTCTATCCCCTCCCCGGTCTCCTCTCTCACCAAAACCCGGATCTTCGGCGTTCCAGTACTCCCGAATTATGTGTGACTCTCGGAGGCGGTGTGTGTGTGACTGGATGGAGCGCTGATGGAAGAGGAAAGAAGGAAAGGAGAGGGGAGGTCAGGGTAAGTGAGGTGAGATTTCTGTCACTGATTCAAGTGGTGTTGGAACCACACGGCAGCCTGTGCAGGCATACTTGTGGATACGCTCAGGACCTGGTGATAGATATCCAGTGGAAGGCGGGAAGTGTAGTGACAGACACTATTTCTCTCTCATAGTCACAATTGCCTGTGAACGCAGTAAGTGAGGCTAATGGGTCGGTGACAGAGATAGGGATAGTTTTAGGGGATTGAGGAACGAAGGAAGACATGGGACGTGCCCGAGGAAGTTAGGGGATAACGGAGACGGGACGTGTGCAGGGGAGGAATGGGTCACGGAGACGTGGTAGCCTGTAAGGGAAGGGGGCTGACGGAAAGTGAATCGGTGTTGTGTGAGGAGTGTGTCACAGAGACAGGGAGTAGTGCAGGTGAAGGAGAGGTTGACGAAGACGGGTTGGGGTTTAAGTGATGGGGTGGGTCACGCGGACGGGCAGGGGCGCAGTGAATGTTGGGGATGACCCAGACGGAGAATGTGTGCAGGGTAGGGACGGTGTCACGGAGACGGGACAACTTGTAAGGGAGGACGGGTGATGGAGACAGGAGTGATGTAGTGGTGGGAATGTGTGACGGGGTCGAGGAGTAGTGTAGGAGAGGGAGTATTTGACGGATTAGGGGAGGGGTTTTGTGGAGGGAGGTGGTTATGCACACAGTGAGGAAGTTTCCTTGTTGCAGTGCAGGGTCTGTCAGTGTGTGGGTGTCACTATGAGGGGCGTGTTGGTATCACGACGAGGGTTGTGTCGGTGACACAGAAACACTGTAAGGGGTTTTTCAGTGTCGCTTTGAAGATGGTGTCGGTGTGTGTCTTTTTCACGGCCTTTGCCTTCAGCGTTCCCTCTGATTGTAGACAAATCGTCAAATTCCTTGTTCTACCCAACCCCCAGCAATTCCCACCCGATGAGCTGAAATGACTCTGCTCTTTCTGCACAGCAGAGAACGTAAATCACACAACAGAGCAGACCCTTCGGTCCAAGAGTTGTGATATACCAATTAAACTGAATTTCTTCTGCCGACACAACATCCGTCTCCCTCCATTCCTGCACACCCACGTGTCTGTTAAAGAGCCACTTAAACGCCTCTATGGATCTCCCTCCACCATCAGCGCTGCCAGCACGTTCCAATCACCCCCCAATCTCTGTGAAAACTAAAACTTGCCACCATCATCTCCTTTGAACCTGCTTCTTCTCACGTGAATGCAGGTTCAGTGATAGAAGACATTTCCACCCTGGGGGTAACAGATACAAGCTATCTGGTCTACTTGCGTCTCGTATTGTTATAAACCTCCAAAAGAAATTTAACTCGAGTTTGCACCTATCCTTTTCCGTAATTACCCTGTATCTAATGACATTACCATCACTAGATGCAAAGTGATCACCGACACAAACTTCTGTTCCCTGGCGTGTCCTATTCGAGGGTATGAGATCAGGTATTGCACTCTCTCATTGGGACTTTCTATCCACTGATTCAGGAAACTTTCTTAACTGATTAAGAAGACTATGCCAGTGGTCTTTTCACGGTATGAGGCTCACAGTCAATACCAAGAATGTTAAAATCACCCACTGTCACAAACTGATGTCTCTTACAACAGACACCGAACTCTCCACCGATCTGTTCCTCTAAATCCCCTGGACTGTTCGGTGGTCGATAATGTAGCCCCATGATCGAGTTCATGCCTTTCTTATTCCCCACTTCCACCTTTAAAGCCTCTCCTCAGCCTAAATTATATATTCATTAGCACGAATAAAACAGCGGAAAACTGGAAGGTTGAGCTAACAGAACTGCCCCTCCTGCAACCAAGTCTTACTAATGGCTAAACTATCATGCTTCCGGTCGTTGGCCACGACCCTGAGCACATCTGCCTTTCGTACAATACTTCCTGCATTGAAACGTACGCAACTCAGAACATAAGTCCCAGCAGGCTCAAACGTTTGCTTGCTGACTTTGTCTGAGGTCTTGACAACATCTACCCCAACAAAGACTCCACAATCTGTTCAAACATTCTGGCTATCATCGCCCTGCAAATCTAGCTTTAAAAAAACCACAACGACCCCTTTTTTAATGGCAAGCCTTCCCTCTGGGGCATTAGTTCCACTCCGGTTCAGGTGTAAACTGAGAGAGTTGCTCGATGGCGGAGAAAATGAAGGAGCTGCACAACGTGGGACGATGTGGCGCGGCCTCCGGGCAGGAATCTATACTGCCCCCGGTGTTCGCTCGGCAGAAGACAAGCTCAGTTGTTGTAGTTTGTAGATTTCGGTTGCTTTCATAGTGCGCAGAACCTCAAGCTGCTTATATATACGCGTACGCGCGGGCGCGTGCACGCGTGTATGCGTGTGTGTGTGTGTGTGTGTGCTCGCGCGCGCTCGCGTGTGTACATAATGCGTTGAAGTATTTTACTGATATCCTACATATGCTTGCTATCTTTAAATTTTACACACAAGTGTGCTCTGTGCCTCGTGTGATAGTTGGTGTTGTGTTTTGCAGCTTGGTGCTGGCTGTATTCATGGGCATTCATGTGTGATGGAATTGAAATTAAACTTAAATTGAATTTCCTTGAAATGAAATAAAACCGTCTCGTCTGTAGAGGCCGCACTTTCCGAGGAAGAGAGCCCAGTGATACACAGATCTGAAGTCCTCGTTCCAACCCTGACTCTTTCGCCACATTTTAATCTGAATGTTCTTTCTAAGTTTGGCCACACCTGCACATACATAAGTTTGAAGAACCCGCTCCCTTTTCTTACCTAAATACTGGCGACAATAACGACCGCATACCATCGAGGAATCTCATTCTCGTCCGCAGTACCAATTTTTTTTCCGTTCCCCTAACAATGAGAACCCTATCGATACAGCTGGCCACATTTTACCCCCTTTCCTGCTCAGCCACAGAACCATAGTCTGTTCCAGAGACCTGACCGCTGAGACTTTCCCCTGCTTGGTCATTTGCACATCTCTCCTCCCATCCAGAAGTATCCAAAGTGGTCTACCTTTATTGAGCGGGTTGTCCACAAGGGGTCTTTGCAATGGGTCGGGCTGATTAACACCTTTCACCTTCCTGTCTGTCACCCAGTTTCCTGTGTCCTGCACATTGTATGTAAATACCTCTCTATATGTCCTCCTTATCTCCCCTTGGCTTCCCGAATGATCCCGAGTTCATCCAGTTCCAGTTCCAACTCTGTAACTGAAGGTGCAGCTGGATGACCTTCTTACAGGTGAAGTTGTCAGGGGTTCTTGAGGTCCCCATGCCTTCCCACATCTCGTAAAGGAGTATTTAACTCTCCTGCCAGACAATGCTACTCTTCTGACTTTGCGATTATAATGATAAAAAAATAATTAAACTGAAAACAAGTCAAACAACACTTATGTGCCTTCCCTCACCCAAGACTCTCCTCTTTGAAGATTCAAAGAGATAAACTCTCTGATTTCCACTCAAATCCAATTCCCGCCAATCTTTACCTCGAGTCGGGCTCATCACAAAGACACACACACGTACGCACAGATTCAAACACTGAGTGAAAATCTCTCCACACCGTCCCGTCACGCACTCCTGAAGTTAGACACTGGGTGACACTTTCTCCGGACCGTCCTATCGCGCACACCCGGGTTCAGACACAAACTGAAGCTTACTCCCCCGGGTCCGTTCAGAAACTCCGATGTTCCGAAGCTCCTTCCCTCTCACCAATCCCCAGAACTCCGCCGTTCCTGATGTCTTGAATTGTGTGCCGGCTCGGAGTGTTAGAAGGTGCAGCTGGATGACCTGCTGACAGGTGAAGCTGTCAGGGGCTCATGAGGTCCCCATGCCTTCCCACATCTCGTAAAGGAGTATTTAACTCTCCTGCCAGACAATGCTACTGTTCTGACTTTGCGATTATAATGATAAAAAAACCAATAATTAAACTGAAAACAAGTGAACCAACACTTATGTGCCTTCCCTCACCCAAGACTCTCCTCTTTGAAGATTCAAAAAGATAAACAGATAAACTCTCTGATTTCCACTCACATCCAATTCCCGCCAATCTTACCCTCGAGTCCGGCTCATCACACACACACACACACACACACACACACACACACATTCAAACACTGAGTGAAAATCTCTCCACACCGTCCCGTCACACGCACTCCTGAAGTTAGACACTGGGTGACGCTTTCTCCAGACCGTCCTATCGCACACACCCGGGTTCAGACACAAACTGAAGCTTACTCCCCCGGGTCCGTTCAGAAACTCCGATGTTCCGAAGCTCCTTCCCTCTCACCAATCCCCAGAACTCCGCCGTTCCTGATGTCTTGAATTGTGTGCCGGCTCGGAGTGTTAGAAGGTGCAGCTGGATGACCTGCTGACAGGTGAAGTTGTCAGGGGCTCATGAGGTCCCCATGCCTTCCCACATCTCGTAAAGGAGTATTTAACTCTCCTGCCAGACAATGCTACTGTTCTGACTTTGCGATTATAATGATAAAAAAACCAATAATTAAACTGAAAACAAGTGAACCAACACTTATGTGCCTTCCCTCACCCAAGACTCTCCTCTTTGAAGATTCAAAAAGATAAACAGATAAACTCTCTGATTTCCACTCACATCCAATTCCCGCCAATCTTACCCTCGAGTCCGGCTCATCACACACACACACACACACACACACACACACACACACACACACACACACACACACACACACACACACACACACACACACACAGACACACACACACACACACATTCAAACACTGAGTGAAAATCTCTCCACACCGTCCCGTCACACGCACTCCTGAAGTTAGACACTGGGTGACGCTTTCTCCAGACCGTCCTATCGCACACACCCGGGTTCAGACACAAACTGAAGATTACTCCTCCGGGTCCCTTCAGAAACTCTGATGTTCCGTAGCTCCTTCCCTCTCACCAAACCGCAAAACTCCGCCGTTCCTGATGTTTTGAATTGTGTGCCGGCTCGGAGAATGTGCGTGTGTTTCTGTTCAGTGGATGTGCAGGGAACAGGAGAGAATTGGAAGAGGGGCTTGTTTTGGTGGGAGCACGGAATTGGTGGTAAGATATCAGTCACTGGGATGACGTGTTATCGAAACAAACGATCGGCCTGTTCACACAGAACATTGCAGAGGCTCAGAACCGAGAGATCGATATCCGGTGGAAGGGGGCAGGGTGGTGTAACAACAGACGTCACCTCTCCCCCTTTCTCCCCATAATTCCATATAAACAGAGAGAGAGGGAGACGTGTAGAGGAGGGAGAGGTTTTTATGGTACCGTGGAGGACCTTTAGGGGATGGAGCGGTACAGGGAGATGGGGAGAGGAGTTTGGGAAGGAGGAGATTACGGCGACGGCACGGAGTGTAGGGGGAGGAGGGGTGATGGAGACAGGGTATGTAGAAGAAGATGGCCGTGGCGGAAACGGGGAGGGCTGTAGGGGAAGTCGTGGATGACGGTGACGAGGATGGTCGGCTGGGAAGGGTGGTTGATGACGAACAGGAGACTGAAAACTCAGTGAACCAGGAACACCTTCTACACCTCCGCCAGCATATTCTTGAACGCACCAGCACCATCTCCACATTTTTGCGTCATTTATTAGCTTTTAGCATTTGACATTAATTTTACATATTTGCGCCCTACTGATTCTTCAAAAGAAAAAAATCTCCGGTGGTCTAAGTCACAGATAATAAAAGAGACCGTGAATCCAGTAGAAAAGATGCGATACAGGTGGACAGGACATTTGACACGCTGGCCTTCATCAGTCAGGACACTGAGTACGGGAGTCGGAGGTCACGTTGCAGTTGCAGATGACGTCGGTCAGGCCGCACTTGGAGTATGGAGTTCAGTTCTGCTTGCCTTGCTCTAAGAGAAATCTCAAAAAACTGGAAGGATTGCAGAGGGAGATTTCCGAGGATGCTGCCGGGACAGGAGGGACTGAGTTATGGAGCGAGGTTGGGAATTCTGAGACATTATTCGGTGACCTTACAGAGGTGTGCAAAACCACGAGGGACACAGATCAGGCGAATGCATGCACTCTATTTCCCCAGGACTGGGGTACCGAGAACATTAACGCACATGATTGAGGTGACAGTAGCTGAAGGCAGAAGCGGGGAACGAGTTGGTTTAGATTAAAGGGACACAGTGAGATGCGGAGAGTGGGTAGAGACAGAGTTCGGAATCGAGGGAGAGACCGGGAGCAGAAGGGGGAATGGGGGGAAAGGGAGGCAAGAAAGCGGGCTGAAGAAAATGGGGATGAAACTGAGGCGGGAGTGGAGAGGGATGAGAGAAAGACTTTAAAGGGACGAGGTACAGAGAGGGCAAGATGGTGAGTAAGATTGTGGTATAAGGAAAGAGGAGAATAGGGTAAGGGTGAGGGGCAGCGGCGCGGAAGTGGTAGTGTGAGTGGATAAGAGAAATGGAGGAGAAAGAGGGTTTTATCATTATATTCAAGTCGGTCCCACTGGTTGCTGACACAGATCCTGGATCTTTTCAGAAATATCCGGGCACAAAGGTGCAGACTTCTCACAGATGAAGCGCGTACGAACCTGATCGCAAGGTTTACTCTCACTGTACCATGTACATACACCACACTCGGGGTCTCCACCGCTCAGCCGGAACATGACACTCGAAGCCACTTTCCTATCAAAGAGGGGTAAAACATTTCAACGCACCTCCAGCAGTCAGTCCCCAAAACCACTGTTACCCTCCCTCGCCATTGACCTGTGGAACCCCAACATCTCCCACAACCCCACTTTCCCAGCACAGCCCTGTGTCAGTCTCCAGTTAACTCCCATTGACCCACTCTCTCTCTGCAGCCCTGTGTCATTCACCAAAGTAATCCCTTGCCCCACTCTCTACCCACAGATCGGTGTCAGAGACCAGAATAATAACAGTTCCCAACCTTCTCCTCACTGGCCCGTGTCAGTCCACAAATTATTCCCACAGCGCCAGTGTCTTCCAAGGCCCCATGTCGGTCCTCAAAATGCTCCCACTTCCTTACCGTCTCCCCACAGGCCTGTGCTTTCTGCCTAAGTACTCACACTCACCACTCCCACCCCACAGATCAGTGTCAGTCCAAACTACACCCACTGCCTGACTCTCTCCCCACTGTCCCGTGCCGGTCCCCGAAATAATCGCGCTGCTCAACCCTCTTCTTAGAGACCTGTGTTCATCACCAAAACATCTTCCCATGCTCTCCCCACCGACCTGTCTGAGTCCCCAGAGTACTCCCACTGAACCATTCCCTCCCCACAGATCTGTGTCTGTCCCCAAAGTGCACCCCTCCCTCATTCTCTCCCAACAGACATGTCCCAGGCCCCAAAGTTCTTCCACTGTCTCAGACTCTCTCCCAACCTGGATCAGTTTCCAAAACAGCTCCATAGCTTCACTCTCTCCCCACGGCCCCGTGTTAGTCCCCAAACTACTTACACTTCCCACTCTCACCCCAAGTTCCCGTGCGAGTCCCCAAAATAATCCCAATGCTGAGCCGTCTCCTTAAAGATCCGTGTCAATCACCAAAAGACTCCCACTTCGCACTCTCTTCCCAGAGCCCATGTCAGTTCCCACATTTGGAGAAGGAAGTCTAACGATTAGAACGGGATTGCAGCGGGAGCCATTTTGATTTTTTTCTTCTTCTCATCGGAGTTAAGAGAGGCGGGACTGCGCAGGCGTGTGATGTTGGGCAGTGAAGCGGGGAAGATTTAAAAGGAGCTCAGCCTTATACAGCGGCCAGCGTCGTTTTGCGGGCAGCGGAGTGAGGCGGGAGCAAAGTGAAGGCTTAAGCGTTTTGGCTCAACGGGCTCAGGCGGAAACATGCGAGGCAAGTTAGGTTTAGCTTTTAATTTTTCCTGTTATTTGAGGAAAGGGGGGATTATGAGTGTGAGGGCAGATTGTTGTTCTCGGTGTCGGATGTGGGAGGTCCTGGAGTCTCCCAGCCTCCCGGACGTGTGCATATGCTCCACGCGCGCCGAGCTGCAGCTCCTAAGGGACCGTGTTAGGGAAATGGAGCTGCAGATTCATGACCTTCGTCTGGTCAGTGAGAGGGAGGAGATGATAAAGATGAGTTACAGGCAGTTGGTCAAACCAGAGCCATGGGAGCGAGAAAGGTGAGTCATGGTTTGGAGGGGGAAGGGGCAGAGTCAGGAACTAGAGAATACACCAGTGGCTGTACCCCTTGACAATAAGTACTCCAGTTTGAGAACTGTTGGGGGGGGGGCACCTACCTAGGGGCAACAACAGTGGCCGTGTCATCGCACAGTGTCCGGTCCTGTAGGTCAGAAGGGCAGGGAAATGAAGAGGAAGGCAGTAGTAATAGCGGACGATAGTTAGGGGGTCAGACAGGCGATTCTGTGGACGCAGTCAGGAGACCCGGATGGCAGTTTGCCTCCCTGTCGCCAGGGTCCGGGATGTTTCCGATCGCGTCCAAGATATCCTGAAGTGGGAGTGTGAGGAGCCAGAGGTCGTGGTACATATTGGTACCAATGACATATGTAGGAAAAGGGAAGTGGTCCTGAAAAGAAAATTTAGGGTGTAAGGAAGGGAGTTGAGAAGATGGACCGCGAATGTAGTAATCTCAGGATTACTGCCTGTGTCACGCGACACTGTGAGTATGAATGGAATGAGGAGGAGGATAAATGCGTGGCTGGGGGATTGGAGCAGGGGGCAGGGGTTCAAGTTTCTGGATCACTGGATCTCCTTTGGGACAGGAATGACCTGTACAAAAAGGTCGGGTTACACTTAAATCCTAGGGGGACAAATACCCTGGACGGGAGATTTGCAAAAGCTACTGGGGAGGCTTTAAACTAGAATTGTTGCGGGTGGGAATCAATTTGAAGAGACTAGGAGGGGTGAGGTTAGTTTAAATTTAGAGAAAGCTAGTAGACAGTGTGTGAGGTAGGATAGGCAGATGGTAGAGAAGGAGTGCGCTCAGGCCGAAGATTTAGGGGAGAAGGAAGAAAAAGATAATAATGCTGTTTACACCGTTAGGGATAAACAGAGAGGAAGAGATGCAGAGTTTTTAAAATGCATCTATTTTAATGCCAGGAGGCTTGCAAGAAAGTTGGATGCATTTAGAGCATGTATTGATACCTGGAAATACGATGTTGTAGAAATTAGTGAAACATTGTTGCAGGAGGGGTGTGATTGGCAACTAGATATTCGTGGATTTTGCTGCTTCAGGTGTGATTTAATCGGAGCTGTTGCATTGCTTGTCAGATAAAATATTACAGTGGTGGTTAGGCAGGACAGATTAGAGGGTTCGTCTATGGAGACTATCTGGGTGGATTTGTGGAATGGAAAAGGTGTAGTAACAATTCTAGAGCACCTAATGGGGAGAGAGAATTCTGAGGAGCAAATTTTTTACGAGATACCGGATACTTGTATGAAGCATAAGTTTCTGATTTTAGGAGATTTAAATTTTCCATACATAGACTGGGAAGCCCATTCTGTAAAATGGCTGGGGGGTTTGGTGTTGTAGAATGCATTCAGGGTCTTGTTTTTGCAGAAATACATAGAGGTACCAACCAGAGAAGAGACGGTATCGTATCAGCTGTTAGGGAATGAGATAGGTCAGGTGACGGAGGAATAATTTGGGGATCACTCCGGGTCCAAAAATCACAATACCATTAGTTTAAATTTAATTATGGAGAAGGATAGGACTGGACCCAGAGTTGAGATTTTTGATCGGAGATAGGCTAACTTTGAGGAGATGCGAAATTATTTCGGAGTGGATTGGGAAAATTTACTTTATTGGAAGGATGCAATAGAGAAATGGAGGTCATTTAAAGTTGAAAATTTGAGGGAGCAAAATATTGATGTTCCTGTTAGGTTGAAAGGAAAGGTTAAAAGTTTGAGACAGCCTTGGTTTTCAAGGGATATTAGAAAATATGTTCAGAAAAAGAGTGAGATCTACAATAAATATGGGCAGCATGGAGTAAATGACGTGCTCGAGGAATATAAAGAATGTAAAAAGAATCTTAAGAATGAACTTAGTAAGCTAAAAGAAGATATGAGATTGCTTGGGCAAGTAAGGTGAAAAATAAATCCGAAGGGTTTCTACAGTTATATTAATAGCAAAATCATAGTGAAGGATGAAGCTAGTCCCTTAGAGAATCAGAGTTGTCAGCTATTCGTGGAGCCAAAAGAGATGGGGGAGATTTTGAACAATTTCTTTTCCTCGGTATACACTAAGGAGAACGATATTGAATTGTATAATTTAAGACAAACAAGTAAGGAAGTTACGGAAACTATGATGATTGAAGAATAGGAAGTACTGGAGGTTTTGAAGAATAAAAATGTGGACAGGTCTCCAAGTCCTGATAGGATGTTCCCCGGGACCTTGAGGGAAGTTAGTGTAAAAAAAGCAGGGTCTCTCACAGAAATATTTCAAATGTCATTAAAAACGGGGATGGTGCCGGAAGAATGACGTAATGCTCATGTGGTTCCATTGTTTAAAAAGGAATCTAAGAGTAAACCTAGCAATTATCGGCCTGCAAGTTTGATGTCAGAGGTGGATAAATTAATGGAAAGCACGCTTCGAGATGGTATATATTATCTTGATAGACTGGGACTGATTAGGAGCAGTCAAGATGGATTTGTGCGTGGAAGGTCATGTTTGACAATTCTTATTGAGTTTTTTGAAGTGGTTACGAGGAAGTTGACGAGGGTAAAGCAGTGGAGGCTGTCTATCTGGACTTCAGTAAGGCCTTTGACAAGGTTCCGCACGGAACGTTAGATAGGAAGGTTCAATCGTTAGGTATTAATATTGAAGTAGTATAATGGATTCAAAAGTGGCTGGATGGGAGATGCCAGAGAGCAGTGGTGGATAACTGTTTGTCAGGTTAGAGCCCGGTGATTAGTGGTGTCCCTCAGGGATCTGTACTGAGTCCAGTGGTGTTTTTCACATCCATTAACGATCTGGATGGTGGGGTGCCCTACCATGTAACATTGTATGTCCTATTTTGATGAGTCCAACCAAAATGTAGCACCTCACTCTTATCAGCATTAAACTCCATCTGCCATCTTCCACCGCACTCATCCAGCTGGCCTATATCACTCTGCAAGCTTTGAAAACCTACATCATTCTCCACCTATCTTAGCACCATCTGCATATTTACCAATCCAATTTGGAGTTGGGATGTAATGTCAAAATTGTACAAGACATTGGCGACGCCAAATTTGAAGGTTTGTGCACAGTTCTGTCAACGAATTCGAGGAAAGATGTCAACAAAATAAATAGGGTACAGAGGAGATTTACTGGAACGTAACCTGGGTTTCAGCACCAAAGTTACAGAGAAAGCTTGAACAAGTTAGATCTTTATTCTCTGGAGCGTAGAAGGTTGAGGCGGGAATTGATAGAGGTATTTAAAATGATGAGGGGACCAGATAGATTTGACGTTGACGGGCTTTTTCCACTGAGAGTAGGGGAGAGTAGGTCTCAGCCTCCAAAATGCCCCGATTGCCTACTCTCTCCACACAAACCTTGTTTGTCCGCAAGATCTTACCAACGCCCGTGTTGCGCAACCCGTGTCTGACCACAAACTAATCCCACGGCACATTCACCTCCCGCAGCCTGTGCCAATCCCCAAAATAAGTCCTCGCCCACTCGGTTCTCTCAGGCTGTATCAACCCGAAGACCCACTTCCTTCTCAGGAACATGCAAAATCCCAAATCTCACCCGTCTTTGCATTCTCCAATCCAGTATGAACTGACTTGGTCGTGGAGAGTTTTGCTGAAAAAGATCTGTGAAATTAAATTGCTATCATTAATGATTGAATCCGAGCAAAATTTAAGGAGCGTCCCTTTATGTCTTACCTCAGGAGAGTGTGAAGAGATGGTGTTGAAGGAGCTTAATTCTGTGTCTCACCACAGGAGAATGTGATGGCACAGTGTGGAGGGAGCCTCACTCTGTGTCCAACCCCGGGAGTGTGTTATGAGAACGTATGGAGGTAGTTCAGTGTGTCCGAGCACGGGAGTGTATGATGGGACGGTGTGGTGGCAGATTCACTTTGTGTCTGACCCCGGGAGTGTGTAATGGGACGGTGTGGAGGTAGATTCACTCTGTGTCCGACCACGGCAGTGTGTGATGTGACGGTGTGGAGGGAGCTTCACCCTGTGCCTTAACCCGGAAATGTTTGATGGAACGCTGTGTTCACATTCACTCATTTTCTGCCACTAGGAGTGTGTGCTGGGACTAGAAGGAGGGAGCGTCACTCTGTGTCTGAGCCCGGAATGTGTGATGGGACGGTGTGGAGGGAGATTCACTCTGTTTCTGACCCCGGGAGTGTGTGATGGGACGGTGTGGAGGGAGATTCACTCTGTGTCTGACCCCGGGAGTGTGTGATGGGACGGTGTTAAGGGAGCTTCACTTTGTATCTGACCCGGGAAGTGTGTGATGGGACGGTGTGGAGGGAGCTTCACTCTGTTGTGGATATATCTTCCGTCGATCTGACACGTACCTCTTCTGCTGAATTTATTTCAAGAAGTTTAGAATTAGAGTTCGAACAATACTTTTTTGCCTCATCGTAGTAATAGTTAAACGTGGATATAAAATAACACCCGTCTTCGTTTCTGATCCATTCCTGGGAAAACGCTTCCTCTGCAAATTAGGAACAAGCAGCAGTGAATCTCCCTGAGTAACGTCCATTACTTCCGCTGTGTGTCAGACACAGAAAGAGGATCCCTCCTCACCGTCCCATCACAGACAACTGCTCAAATACAGAATGAAACACCCTCCTCCCCGGTCCATTGAAAAGTCCGAACAAGTAAAAGTGAATCCCCTACTTCCGCCGGAAGACAGACATAGAATAGGGATCCCCACACACCGTCCAATCACACACTCCTGAGGATACATACAGAGTGAATCTCCCTCCACACCGTCCCATCACACACTCCCGGGGTCAAACACAGAGTAAAACCCCTCCACATCGTCCAATCACACAATCATGGGCTTGGAATCAGAGTGATGATCCCACCAGACTGTCTCAACACACAAACCAGTTGTCAGAACCAGAGTGAAGCTCCCTGCACACCGTCCCATCACACTCTCCCTGGTTCTGAAACAGAGTGAATCTCCGTCCACATCGTCCCATCACACACTCCCGGGGTCTGACACAGAAAGAAGCTCCCACGACATTTTTCCATCACACACTCCCTGCATCAGACACTGAGTGAAGCTACCTCTAGCAGGTCACATCGCATAGCCCAGGGGTTGGACACTGCGTGAATCTCCCTCCACACCGGTCCCATCACACAATCCTTGCGTCGGTGACAGTTGTGCTCCCAACTGACCGTCCCAGCACACACTCCTGTTGTCAGAAACAGAATGAAGCTCCCTCCACACCGTCCCATCACATACCCCCGGGGTCAGACACAGAGTGAATCTCCCTCCACACCGTCCCATCACACACTCCCGGGGTCTGACACAGAGTGAATCTCTCTCCGCAACGTCCCATCACGCACTCTCGGGGTCAGACACAGAGTGCATCTCCCTGCACACCGTCCCATCACACAGCTCCGGGGTCAGACACAGAGTGAATCTTACTCCACACAGTCACGTCACACACTTCCCGGGTCAGACACAGAATGAATCTCCCTCCACGTCGTCCCATCACACACTCCCGGGGTCAAACACAGAGTGAATCTCCCTCCACACCGTCCCATCACACACTCCCGGGGTCAGATAAAACTGATGCTCCCATCATAGCATTCCATGACACGCACACTGTATCAGGCACAGAGTGTTGCTCCTTCCACATCATACTATCACAGTCGACAGAGGTCAGACTCATAGTGACACACTCTCCAGACAGTCCCCTCACACTCCCAGGGATTTCACCCAGTGTGAGCTCCATATTGGCCTGTTCCATCAGACAGAGACAGACATACTTTATTGATCCCGAGGGAAATGGGGTTTCGTTACAGCCGCACCACCAAGAATAGAGAAGAAATATAGCAATATAAAACCATAGATAAATAAATAATAATAAGTTAATCATGCCAAGTGGAAAAAAGATAAATCCAGGACACGCCTATTGGCTCAGGCTGTCTGACACTCCGAGGGAGGAGTTGTAAAGTTTGATGGCCACAGGTAGGAATGACTTCCTATGACGCTCAGTGTTAGATCTCGGTGGAATGAGTCTCTGGCTGAATGTACTCCTGTGCCTAACCAGTACATTATGGAGTGGATGGGAGTCATTGTCCAAGATGACTTGCAACTCCTTTCAGACACCACCATCAGAGAGTCCAGTTCCACCCCCACAACGTCACTGGCCTTACGAATGAGTTTGTTGATTCTGTTGGTGTCTGCTACCCTCAGCCTGCTGCCCCAGCACACAACAACAAACATGATAGCACTGGCTTCCACAGACACGTACAACATCCTCAGCATCGTCCGGCAGATGTTAAAAGACCTCAGGAAATAGAGACGGCTCTGACCCTTCGTGTTGACAGCCTCAGTGTTCTTTGACCAGTCCAATTTATTGTCCATTCCTATCCCCAGGTATTTTTAATCCTCCACCATGTCCACAGTGACCCCTTGGATGGAAACAGGGGCCAGCGGTGCCTTAGCCCTCCTCAGGTCCACCGCAAGCTGCTTAGTCTTTTTCACATTAAGCTGCAGGTGATTCTGCTCGCACCATTTGACAAAGCTTCCCACCGTAGCCCTGTACTCAGTCACATCTCCCTTGCTGATGCATCCAACTATGGCAGAGTCATCAGAAAACTTCTGAAGATGGCAAAACTCTGTGTTGTAGTTGAAGTCCGAGGTGTAGATGGTGAAGAGAAAGGGAGACAGAACAGTCCCCTGTGTAGCCCCAGTGCTGCTGACCACTCTGTCTGACACACAGTGTTGCAAGCGCACGTACTGCGGTCTGCCAGTGAGGTAATCAATAATCCATGACACCAGGGAAACATCCACCTGCATCACTGTCAGCTTCTCACCCAGAAGAGCAGGGCGGATGGTGTTGAACGCACTGGAGAAATCACAAACCATGACCCTCACAGTGCTCGCCGGCTTATCCAGGTGGGCGTAGACACGGTTCAGCAGGTAGACGATGGCATCCTCAACTCCTAGTCGAACGGGAAGGGGTCTAAGTGTGGCCTAACCATAGGGCCGGAGCTGCTCTAGAACAAGCCTCTCCAGGGTCTTCTTGAAGTGGGAGGTCAATGACACCGGTCTGTAATCTGTAATCATTTGAGCCACTGGAAGGCACTTCCTGTAAAAGACAGAGTGAAGTTTCCTCCTCACTCTCCCAATGCTCATTCCTGGGGTTAGACACAGACTGATGCTCCCTGCATAATATCCCATCGCAAACACACTGTGTCATACACAGAGTAAAGCTCCCTCCACACTGTCCCATCACACACCCCGGGTGTCAGACATAGATTAATACATCTCGAAACTGCCCCATTATACGTTCCCGGGGTCAAATACATGCCACCCTCAAACCCCGCTATCACGCATTCCCGTCGTCAGAATCAAACTGAAATTCGGTCACACCATCCCATCGCACTCTCCTGCTGTCAGACTCAAATTGAAACTCCCGCCACGGCACCAAATTACACACAGTCGCGGGACCGCTCACAAGGCGTAGCTCCCTCAACTCCGCCCCATCACAAACCTCACGAGTCAGTTACAAGCTCCTTTCCCCCAGCCTATCACAGAGATCCTGAGGGGCAGACACAGATAGAATTTCAATCCATACCGTCCCGTCACACACTCCCGTGGTGAGACACATGAATTACCTCCGTCCGCAATTTCAAAACACGCAACCCGTTGCCAGACACTGAGGGATTGTCCTTCAACACTGTCCCATCACAGAAACCAGGAGTAAATACAGAGTGGAACTCACTTATACTATTACATCATACACACCCAGGGTCAGACACAGAATGAATCTCTCTCGCACCACGGCCCCAGCACACACTCATGGATTCAGACTGCACGGTGCTCACTGTCAAATCACACGCTCTTACGGATAGACACAGATTTAATTTCCCATCACACACTCCCGAGATCTGACAGATCTGACCTTCACACCGTCCATTCACTGGGGTCAGACACAGAGTGAATCTCCCTCCACAACATGCTATCACACAGTCCCGGTGTCAGATACAGAGTGAATCTGCCCACCCCCCCCCCCCCCCCCACATCGTCCCATCACAAACTGCCAGGGATCAGACTCGCAATGAAACTACCTCGGCACCGTCCCATCTTAGGCGCCCGGAGTCAGTAATAGAGTGAAGGTCCCTACAGAACATTCAATCACGCACATTCCTGACGGGTCAGACACTAATTTGGGTTCCATCCACAACGTCACGTCACACACTCTCGGGGACAGATAAAGAATGAAGCTCTTGTCTCACGGTCTCCTTATACTCTCCCAGTGTCAGACACAGAATGATGCTCCTACCACACTGTCCCATCACACACGACCGGGGTCAGTCTCAGACTGAAGCTTTCTCTCCACCACGCTATCAAATACTCTTTGGGTCAAACATGTAGTGAAGCTCACTGCATGCTCTCCCATCACGAAGTCCTGCAGACAAACACAGAGTGAACTTTCCTCCACACTTCCCAATCACACCCACCGTGATCAGAGAGGAAATGAAACACTCTCTGCATCATCCCGCCGCATAGTCCCGTGGTCAGACACAGTATGATGCTCTTTCTACCCGGTGACATCAAATAACACAGGGGTCAGAATACGACCGAAGCTCCAATCACATACTCCCAGGGTCAGACACAGAGGTAAGTTGCCTCCACATCGTCCCATCAGATACTCCCGAGCCTATCACAGTGTAAATCTCCCTCCTTACGCACTCCTTACATCACACACCTCCTGGCAAGTCACAGAGTGAAGCTCTCTCTCAACCGTCCGATCACGCTCAGCTGTGTTCACACACAAAGCGAAGTACTGTCCACGCTCTCCCATGGCACCCTGACGGATTCAGACTCGCCACAGAACATCCAATCACACAATCCGGTGTCACATAGAATGAACGTTCTTCTGCACTATCCCCTCACACAGTTTCGGAGTCAGACACAGACGCTCTCTCTCTCTGCGATTCCATTCCTCACTCCCGGAGTGAGACACAGAGTGGTGCTTCATCCACACTGTCCTATCACACACTCCCGGATTCAGACACAGTGATGCTCCCTCTGTTCCGTCCCATCGCTCACTCTGGGATTCAGGCACAGAATGATGCTCCCGCTACACTGTCTCGTCGCACTTTCCCGGATTCAGGGTAAAACGCACTCTCCACGATGCCATAACACACTTCAGGGGTCAGACATGCGGAGAATCTCTCTGGCCACTGTCCCATCACACAATCCCTCTGTCAGATACAGAGTGAAGCTGGTTCCATACTTTCCCATCAGATATACCCGGAGTGAGACATAGAGTGAGGCTGTAATGTTATGTCTCACAATCCCGTGTTCAGACACAGAGTGAATCCACCTCCACAACGTACCATCACACTCTCCTGGATTCAGTGACAGAGTGAAACTCAATCCATGCAGTCCCATCACACACTCAGCAGGTCAAAGACAGAGTGAATCATCCTCCAAACCATCACTTCACACACTCCCGATGTCAAGTACAGGGTGGTCTGACACAGAATGAAGCTCCCTCCACAGCATCTCATCATACACTCCCTGGTGAGTAAACTCTCTCTGAACCGTCCAATGACAATCACACCCCCGGGGTCAGGCAGATAGTGAAATCCAGTCAATACCTTCCAGTGGTACACTCCCGGTGTCAGACTGCTTCCACAACATCCAATCACTCAAACCGGTGTCATATAGTAGCTCCCTCTGCAGTGTCCCATCACTCACTCCCGGTGTCAGACTCCCTCCACAACATCCAATCACTCAAACCGGTGTCATATAGTAGCTCCCTCTGCACTATCCCATCACTCACTCTCGGTGTCAGAAACAGGGTGAAGCTCTCTCTCCACGATCACATCACACACTGCCAGAGACAGGCACAGAGTGACTCATCCTCTCTCGGTACCTGCCCTGTGATGAGGAGCGGGTGAAAGAGGGGGATGATGCCTCACCTCTTCTGCTGGTCAACAATTCACAGATTTGAGCCTTGGTTTCGTTGACAGATCTGTACTTCGTTTCCATCTCAGTGAACTGGTGACGGAGATCGCTGTGCATTCGTTTTAGAGACTGACGCATCTGTGATAC
Organism: Hemitrygon akajei; assembly: GCF_048418815.1. Lineage (NCBI taxonomy): Eukaryota > Metazoa > Chordata > Chondrichthyes > Myliobatiformes > Dasyatidae > Hemitrygon > Hemitrygon akajei. Next base: position 548,897 of record NW_027331965.1, read on the forward strand.
TGAGAGAGATGTTCAATGGTGTTTAGCGTTTACAGTGACACGTGACTCAGCGTCACGCTACCGAACGGGTCACAGAGAGTGTTGTGTCAGTGTCACGGTGAAGGGTGTCACAGTGAAGAATGTGCTGGTGGCACAGTGAGAGGCGTCGACGCCACCTTGAAGAGTGTGCCTGTGACACGCGGAGGGGTATATCAATGCCCTGATGAAGGTTTTGTTGTTGTTACCATGGGGGTCTGTGTCAGTATCGTGGTGATGATCGATTCCGTGTCTCAGCGCGGGGCATGTCCGAGCTGCTGTGAGGGACGTGTCGGTGTCACTGTGATACGTGTTTCTGTGCCCCGGAGAAAGGTGTACCGGGACACAATGAAGTGTATCTCGACGTCACGGCGAGGGAAATGTCAGAGTGAGGGGTCTGGTCATGTCACGGCGGGTGGAGTCGCTGTGTAATGTGTGGGTGCTGGTCTCGTTGAGAGGAGTGTGTCTGTGTCACTGTCAGAGGCATGTTATGGCCACGTTGTGTGTGAGATTGTCACGCTGAGGTGTGTCTCGGTGTGATGGAGTGGACTATATCGGTGTCATTGTGAATTGAGGTGTCGGAATCATGGTAAGGGGCTTTCCGGTGTCAGGGTGAGGGGTGGGTAATTGCCTCAGTGAGCGGTGCATCGGTGTTATGTTGAGGGGCAATACTGTCTCGGTAAGGGGTGTTACAGTGACGTGTGAGTTTTTATCACGATGCGGTGCGGAGCTGATCACGTTGAGGAGCGTGAAAGTGTTACGGTGTACGTTACCTCAGGGTCACGGTGAAGAGCGTGTCGGTGTCACTGTGAGATGTGTTTCAGTGTCGCCTTGATGAGTTTATCAGTGACACGGTCAGGGGCATGTCGATGTTACAGTGAGGGGTGTGTTGCGGTCAGTGTGACTGCCGTGTGTGTATCACAGCGATGGTCGTGTCCGTGTCGCGGTCAGGAGATGATTTGTGTCTCGTTGAACGTCATGACCGTGACAGCGTTGTTAATGTTATAGTGAATGGCGTGACTGTGTCAGGACGAATTTTGTTACGCTAATGGCCGTGTTTTTATCACGGTTAGGGATGTGTCCTTGTCATGGTGATGGGCTTTAATCGGTGTTACGGTAAGGGGCGTGTCGGTGTCGCTGTGGTTTTTTACAATAACAATTCATTCTACACTCTTTATTTATGGTCTGACTCCACCCGGAGCCCGTTCCACTCACCATAGATCGAGAGACCGGCCACTATCACGATGAGGGCGGACGTAACTAGGCAGAGTAGGCAGATCAGACGGTACGGTCTATTTCCGATCTTCACTTTCGACTGTTGTTCATGCGCAGCTGTGGAAACACCACAAGACCATGACACCATGAGATATAGTAGCTCAAATAGGACATTCAGGCCGTCGAGTCTGTTCCGTCATTCACTCAGGGGCTGATCGAATTCTTCCAGTCATCCCCGCTCCCCTGCTTTCTCCTCAGACCTTTGAAGACCTGGCTAATCAATAGCCTATCCATCTCTGCCTTAAATGCACCCAGTGACTTGGCTTCACAGCCGCTCGTGGCAACAATTTCCACAGATTTACCACCGTCTGACTAAAGTAATTTATCTGCATCTCCGTTCTAAATGGCCATCCTTTAATCCTGAATTTGTGTCTTCTTGTCCTAGATTACCCTACTATTGGAATTAACTTTGCCGTATCTAATCTGTAAATCTTTTAACATTCGGAATGTTTCCATGAGCTCCCCACCTCCCTCCCATTTTCCTGAACTCCAGGGAATACAACACCAGAGATGTGGGATACCCTGTAGAGACGGTGTGAATACGCAGAGTCATTTTATCTCGTCTTGGAGAATCCAGGACCAGAGCTGACAGGTCTAAGCTGAGAGGAGAAAGAAGGAAACATATAACTGGGGAGCCGAGTGACAACCCTTTGTTACCCAAATGGTGGCCAGTCCATGGCACAAACTGCCAGAGGTAGTGGTCGAGGCAGATGCATTAGAAACATGGACACTTGGGATTTGACACGTGACCCCTTCAGAATGGCGTCTTTACTGTGAACTCTGACCTGTCTGTGTTGTGACTCGCAGCTCGCCGTGTCCCGAGGCAATGGGAGGATCCTCACTGTCATCTTTCCCAATGTTCAGCTTTTTGTAGGTGGAGGTCTGACGGCCTGGGGAAGAAAGTGAGAGAATGAGAGAGAGAGAGAAATAGAAGGAGCAGAGACCGGTAAATAATGGGGGAAGGGTGAGGACAGAGAGACAAAAAAGATAGAGTGCCGAAAGAGAGAGCTGAGAGGTAGTGATTGGATGTGAAGGAGAGGTGGAAGTGGGGGGAGAGAGCAAAGGAGACAGAGCAGGAGAGTGTGGATGAAAAGGGTAAATGGAGTGAGGAGTGAGCGATTGGAGCGCTGGGCGAGAAAATGGGAGTGGATGGGGGCGAGAAAGGGGAAAGACAGGGAGAGGGAATAAGTAAAGAGAGCGAGGTGGTGCCGGAAGGGGATTGAGACTAATGAGCAAGATAGCGACAGAAAAGGTGAGAGTGGGGATAGCAGGATAGATTTGGGAGGCAGAGGGGGGTGAGACAAAGGGAGCGATAGAGAAAGGGAAAGAGGTTAAAGAGAGGGTTAAGAGCGGGGGAGAGAGCGTGAGGGAGAGAGAGGCGGAGGAATACAGAGGGTCGAGAGGGTGTGGAGGGGTAGTGGATCGGAAAATTGGGGGAGAGCAAAACCGGATGAACGTGGAGAGAGACAGACAGGAGGGAGCGGAAGTGGAGGGACGAAGTGTCTTGAACACTAGTGAGTATAGCACGTGACACATTGAGAGTGACGTCAATAATATGGACTCTGACCTGCTTGCGCTGGTACAATAATCTGATAAAAGCGTGTAGAGTCTATATTTGAGCCGACGAAGCTTGTTTTCGTATCTTCCCCCGATGTGGGGGAGTATGTGTGGAGAGGGGGTGGGTTGTAATCCAATTATCCAGGGTCGGCCGCAGTGGTTAGAAACGGGGATGGTGCTGGAGGACTGGCGTATTGTTCATGTGGTTCCATTGTTTAAAAAGGGTTCTAAGAGAAAACCTAGCTATTATATGCCTGTCAGTGTGACGTCAGTGGTGGGACAATTAATAGAAGTATTCTTAGATATGGTATATATAATTATCTGGATAGACAGTGTCTGATTAGGAACAGTCAGCATGGATTTGTGCGTGGAAGGTCATGTTTGACAAATCTTATTGAATTTTGGAAGAGGTCGCGAGTAACGTTGACGAGTGTAAAGCAGTGGATGTTGTCTATATGGACTTCAGTAAAGCCTTTGACAAGGTTCCGCACGGAAGGTTAGTTAGGAAGTTTCAATCGTTAGGTATTAATATTAAAGTAGCAAAATGGATTCAACAGTGGCTGGATAGGAGATGCCGGATAACTGTTCGTCAGGTTGGAGTCCGGTAACTAGTGTTGTGCCTCAGGGATCTGTACTGGGTCCAATGTAGTTTGTTATATACATTGATGATGGGGTGGAAAATTGGATTAGTAAATATGCAGATGATACTAAGGTAGGTGGTGTTATGGATTATGTAGTAGGTTTTCAAAGCTTGCAGAGACATTTAGGCCAGTGAGAAGACTGGGCTGAACGATGGAAGATGAAGTTTAAAGCTGATAATGTGAGGTGCTACATATTGGTAGGAATAATCAAAATAGGATATACATGATAAATGGTAGGCCATTAAGAAACGGGGAATAGAGTGATCTAGGAATAATGGTGCATAGTTTCCTGAAGGTGGAATCTCATGTGGATATGGTGGTGAAGAAAACTTTTGGTATGCTGGCCTTTATAAATCAGAGCACTGAGTATAGGAGTTGGGATGTAATGTTAAAATAGTACAAGACATTGGTGAGGCCAAATTTGGAGTATTGTGTAAAGTTGCGGACACCGAATGATAGGAAAGATGTCAACAAAATAGAGTGAATACAGAGGAGATTTATTGGAATGTTACCTGGGTTTCAGCACCTAAGTTACTGGCAAAGGTTGAGCAAGTAAGGCCTTTATTCTTTGGAGCGTAGAAAGTTGAGGGGGTATTTGATCGAGGTATTTAAAATTATGAGGGGGTTAGATAGAGTTGACGGGGATAGGCTTTTTTCTTTGAAAGTAGGGGGGATTGAAAACAAGAGGACGTGAGTCGATAGTTAAGGGGCAAAAGTTTAGGGGTAACACGAGGGGGGAATTTCCTTACTCAGAGAGTGGTAGCTGTGTGTAACGAGCTCCCAGTAGAAGTGGTAGAGGCAGGTTCGGTACTGTCAGTTAGAGTAAAATTGGATAGGTATATGGACAGGAAAGGAATGGAGGATTATGGGGCTGAGTGCGAGTCGGTGGGACTAGGTGAGAGTAAGCGTTCGGCACGGAATAGAAGGGTCGAGATGGCCTGTTTCCGTGCTGTAATTGTTATATGGTTATATATGGAGTCTTTATTACGGTAGCTGCTTTAGCGACGCAGCGGGAAGTGTGGATAAAGTCTGTGGATTTGGGCCTGTCTGATCTGCTCGATTCAGGCTGACTGAGAACAAAGTGTCATAAATGGCAGATTGTCACTTGCTGGTCAGAGGACAATAATTGATGCAGGCCTGGAGCAGAGCCAATGAAAACTGTTAAAGGTCAGACACGTGACCTGTAGCCAATGACACTGGAATTCAACGGGTGAATTTTTAAGAAATTAATATACAACTAACGCTTCTACTCTGCTGGCGAGTGTAACTCTACGTGAGACCAATTATCATGGATGTGGTGAACCCCAGGGACCCGTGGAAATTCTGACGCCGCTAAGAGGAACATGTGGCCAACAGCAGAAACTCGCTTTCAACTGGTGATATCTTTTCTGTTCTCTGACTGCGCATGGAAGGTCAGGGTGAGTTAGCCGGTGTGGACACAAGGTATGCAGTGTATACATTGGAGGTATTTCGTGTATTCACGTGCTTGGTAAATTAGACAATCAAGGTACTTGTCGGTAAATACGTCTCTGATCACTATTACAAGGGCGACTCTTGTAACACATTGAACCGGAAAGAGTGCAGATGGGGATTTGCGAAAATACCGTCGGGACTCGATGGAGGGGTTACAAAGCGAGGTCAGGAAGGTTGTGACTATATTTCTTGGAGTGCAGAGGTGACGTGTGAATACGCAGAGTGATTTGCTATCGTCTTGGAGAATCGAGGACCAGAGCTCGCAGGTCTAAGTTCAGAGGAGAAACATGCAATCACATCTAATTGTGGAGCCGATTAACAACCTGTTGTTACCCAGATGGTGGTTAGTCGACGGCACAAACTGCCAGAGGTAGTGGTCGAGCAGATGCATCAGAAACTTGGACACTTGGGATTTGACACGTGACCCCTTCAGAATGGCGCCGCTACTGTGAACTCTGACCTGTCTGTGCAGCGACTCGCAGCTCGCCGGGTCCCGAGGCAATGGGAGGATCCTCACTCTCATCTTTCCCAATGTTCAGCTTTTTGTCGGTGGAGGTCTGACGGTCTGGGGAAGAAAGTGAGAGAATGAGAGAGAGCGAGAGAGAGAAATAGAAGGAGGAGAGACCGGTAAATAAAGGGGGAGGGATAAAGACAGAGACAAGAAGATAGAGTGCGGAAAAAGAGGGCTGAGAGGTAGGGATTGATTGTGAGAGAGAGGTGAACGTGAGGGGAGAGAGCCGAGTAGACAGAGCAGGAGAGTGAGGATGAAAAGGATAAATGGAGTGAGGAGTGAGCGATTGGAGCGATGGGCGAGAAGATGGGAGCGAATGGGAGCGAGAAAGGGGAAAGACAGAGAGAGGGACGGAGTAAAGGGAGCGAGGTTATGCCTGAAGGGGAGTGAGACTGGTGAGAGCGATAGCGGAAGAGATGGTGAGTGAGCAGATTGGGAGGATAAATTTGGGAGGCAGAGGGGTGCGAGACAAAGGGAGCGAGAGAGAAAGGGACAGAGGTTAAAGAGAGAGGGTTAAGAGAGAGGGTTAAGAGAGAGGGTTAAGAGAGAGGGGAGAATGTGAGGAAGAGAGAGGCGGGGTGAATACAGAGAGAGAAAGGGTGAGGAGGGGAGTTCGGAAAATTAGGGGACAGCGAGAGGAGATGAAGAGGGACAGAGACTGAGATCGGAAGGAGCGGAAGAGGAGTGACGAATTGAGGAGAGTGAGGGAAAGAGTGCGCGAGAACAGCGAGACCGGTAGAGAGTGGGAATGTGAAAGAGAGAGCAGAGCAGAGAGTGTGGGGAAGGGGAGAGTGGGGAAAGGGAATTACATAGATGGGAAATGGCAACAGAGAGCAGTAGCCGTAGAAGGGGAGAGATGTGGAAAAGACAGAGAACGGTTGGGAAAGGGGAGAAAGCGTGACAGGGAAAGTGACGTAAAGTAATGAGTGGGACAGAGGGGATGAAAAGAGGAAGAAAGAGTTTTATAGACAATAGACAATAGGCAATAGGTGCAGAAGTAGACCATTCGGCCCTTCGAGCCTGCACCGCCATTTTGAGATCATGGCTGATCATCTCCTATCAATACCCGGTTCCTGCCTTGTCCCCATATCCCTTGATTCCCCTATCCATAAGATACATATCTAGCTCCTTCATGAAAGCATCCAGAGAATCGGCCTCCACTACCTTCCGAGGCAGTGCATTCCAGAGCCCCACAACTCTCTGGGAGAAGAAGTTTTTCTTTAACTCTGTACTAAATGACCCACCCCTTATTCTCAAACCATGCCCTCTGGTACTGGACTCTCCCAGCATCTGGAACAGATTTCCTGCCTCTATCTTGTCCAATCCCTTAATAATCTTATATGTTTCAATCAGATCCCCTCTCAATCTCCTTAATTCCAGAGTGTACAAGCCCAGTCTCTCTAACCTCTCTGCGTAAGACAGTCCAGACATCCCAGGAATTAACCTCGTGAATCTACGCTGCCCTTCCTCTACAGCCAGGATGTCCTTCCTTAACCCTGGAGACCAAAACTGTACACAATACTCCAGGTGTTGTCTCACCAGGGCTCTGTACAAATGCAAGAGGATTTCCTTGCTCTTGTACTCAATTCCCTTTGTAATAAAGGCCAACATTCCATTAGCCTTCTTCACTGCCTGCTGCACTTGCTCATTCACCTTCAGTGACTGATGAACAAGGACTCCGCGATCTCTTTGTATTAGTCCCTTACCCAACTCTACACCGTTCAGATAATAATCTGCCTTCCTGTTCTTATTCCCAAAGTGGATAACCTCACACTTATTCACATTAAACGTCATCTACCAAGTATCTGCCCACTCACCCAGCCTATCCAAGTCACCCTGAATTCTCCTAACATCCTTATCACATGTCACACTGCCACCCAGCTTAGTATCATCAGCAAATTTGCTGATGTTATTTTCTATACCTTCATGCAAATCGTTAATGTAAATGGTAAACAGCTGTTGTCCCAATACCGAGCCCTGTGGCAGCCCACTAGTCACCACCTGCCATTCCGAGAAACACCAATTCACCGCTACACTTTGCTTTCTATCTGCAAACCAGTTTTCTATCCATGTCAATGCCTTCCCCCGATGCCCTGAGCTTTGATTTTACCCACCAATCTTCTATGTGGGACCTTATCAAATGCTTTCTGAAAATCGAGGTACACTATATCCACTGTATCTCCCCCGTCTAACTTCCTGGTTACATCCTCGAAAAACTCCAACAGATTAGTCAAGCATGATTTACCCTTGGTAAATCCATGCTGGCCCGGCCCAATCCTATCACTGCTATCTAGATATGCCACTATTTCATCCTTAATAATGGACTCTAGCATCTTTCCCACCACCAATGTCAGGCTGACAGGTCGATAGTTCTCTGTTTTCTCCCTCCCTCCTTTCTTAAAAAGTGGGATAACATTAGCCATTTTCCAATCTTCAGGAACTGATCCTGAATCTACGGAACATTGGAAAATGATTACCAATGCATCCGCAATATCCAGGGCCACCTCCTTTAGTACCCTAGGATGCAGACCATCTGGACCTGGGGATTTGTCAGCCTTCAGTCCCATCAGTCTTCTCATCACCGTTTCCTTCCGAATGTCAATCTGTTTCATTTCCTCTGTTACCCTATGTCCTTGGCCCATCCATACATCTGGGAGATTGCTTGTGTCTTCCCTAGTGAAGACAGATCTAAAGTCCTCATTAAATTCTTCTGCCATTTCTCTGTTTCCCATAACAATTTCACCCAATTCATTCTTCAAGGGCCCAACATTGTTCTTAACTATCTTCTTTCTCTTCACATACCGAAAAAAGCTTTTGCTATCTTCCTTTATATTCCTGGCTAGCTTGCGTTCGTACCTCTTTTTTTCTCCCCGTATTGTCTTTTTAGTTAAGTTCTGTTGTTCCCTAAAAACTTCCCAATCATCTGTCCTCCCACTCACGTTAGCTCTGTCATATTTCCTTTTTTTTAATGCTATGCAGTCTCTGACTTCCTTTGTCAACCACTGAGGCCCCTTTCCCCCCTTTGAATCCTTCCTTCTCTGGGGGATGAACTGATTTTGCACCTTGTGCATTATTTCCAAGAATACCTGCCATTGCTGTTCCACTGTCTTTTCTGCTAGGCTATCCGTCCAGTTAACTTTGGCCAGCTCCTCCCTCATGGCTCCATAGTTTCCCCTGTTCAACTGCAACACTGACACCTCCGAACTGCCCTTATCCTTCTCAAATTGCAGATAAAAGCTTATCATATTGTGATCACTACCTCCTAATGGCTCCTTTACTGCGAGATCGCTTATCAAATCCTGTTCACTACATAACACTAAATTCAGAATAGTCTTGTCCCTGGTCGGCTCTCGTACAAGCTGTTCCAAGAATGCATCCCGTAGGCACTCTACAAACTCCCTATCCTGTGGTCCAGCACCAACCTGATTCTCCCAGTTCACCTACATGTTGAAATCCCCCATAACTACTGCGACATTACCTTTGCCACATGCCAATGTTAATTCCCTATTCAACTTGCACCCAATATCCATGATACTGTTTGGTGTCCTGTAGACAACCCCCATTTGGGTCCTTTTGCCCTTACTGTTCCTCAGTTCTATCCACACAGACTCTACTTCTCCTGATCCTATGTCCCCCCTTGCAAAGGACTGAATCTCATTCCTCAGCAACAGGGCCACCCCACCCCCTCTGCCCACATTTCTGTCCCTACGATAGCACGTATATCCTTGTACATTCATTTCCCAAGTCTGATCTCCCTGCAGCCATGTCTCCGTTATCCCAACAACATCATAGTTACCCATTCGCACCTGAGCGTCAAGCTCATCCGCCTTATTTCTGACACTTCGTGCTTTCAGATATAGAATTTTTAACCCATTTCTCCTCTCTCTGTTTGAATCGCTGCCTATTGTGCTTAACCCAGCTCCCCGAACTCCCTTCGGGCTATAGGCCCCTAGAAATTTGTTGTCCTTCCTACATTTACTTATTCTTTCAACACATTTAACTCCATGTTCCGTCTGACCATCCATCTGTACATGTGTCCTCCTTATCACTTGTTCCGCCCCACCTTCCTCTACTACACACTTAATATTCCGGAACCGTGTAGTCCCCACCTGTCCTTCATTCTTCCTCTCGCTCTCCTCTCTCACATTCTGGATCCCCCCCCCCCGCGCAAATTTAGTTTAAACACCCCCAAGAAGCTCTAGCAAACTTCCCTGCAAGAATGTTAGTACCGCTGCAGTTCAGGTGTAAACCGTTCCTTCGGAACAGATCCCACCTTCCCTGGAACAAGGCCCAAGTATCTACAAACCTGAAGCTCTCCCTCCTGCACCATCCTCTCAGCCACGTATTAATCTTTATAATCCTCCTATTCCTTACCTCAGTCGCACGTGGCACAGTTTTAGCGTGTGAGAGATAGGGAAAGAGGGAGGGAGGGTAGAGAGAGGAATGAGAGAGTGGAGTTTTAACGGGGAGAGGGTTGTTGACATTTTATAAAGATCCCCTTCCTCACAGCCTCTTTCCACTCTCCTCCCTCCTCGCCACTCCTCCCAAGCTGTTATTTGCACTTCCTGTTCTCGCATCACGCTCCCAGCCTCACAGCTATCCGTTATCATTGCCCCACCCCCACTCGAAACACCTCACACTGTACTCCCAGCACACCACAAATCCCATGGCTTTCTCTGTACCCACCACCACCCAGAGCAATCTACTCATCCCTTTCTACAGCCCTCTGTCTATACCGCCCCTCCCACTGTTCTGCCTACACCCCGACCCCTCCCTGAGCCCTCCATCCTCACAGACCTCCCACAGAGCTCGTATCTCATCCAGTCTCGCCTGCATTCCCTCTGACTTATTGTCTCACAGGGAACCATTAGGGTGAACTGTGCGCTTGCCATGAGATATCTCAACAGGAATAGACATAGCAGCGAAATATTCAAACCAACAAAAGTGTATCTGCCCTCCATCTGTCCGGACCCTGGGAAGAGAGAGGGGCTTGACATTAAGTTCCACCTACCATACATCAGTTTCAGCTTGGGACAGAACAGTCAGACTCAGAAACACAGTGAAACTCGCTCCACACCGTCCAATCACAGACTGCGGGCGTCAGACAGAGTGAAACTCCCTCCACCACGTCCCATCACACACTTCCGGGGTGACACTCAGAGTGAAGCTCCCTCTACACTGCCCCATCAAACACTCCCGTGGTCAGACACTGATTGACACTCCATGGACTCCGTCCCATCACACACTCCCGGGCAGAGAAACGGAATAAATCTCCCTACTCATTGTCCCATCAGACACTCCCGTGGTCTGACATAGAGTGAAACTCACTCCGCCCCGTCATATCACACACTCCCAGGTTCAGACACAGATTTAAACTCCCTCCACATCGTCCCATTACTTACTCCCGTGGTCAGAAAGTGAGTGAAAAGCCCTCCAAATGCACAATTCACACACTCCCGGGGTCAGACACAGAGTGAACCTCCTTCTACACCGTCCCATCACACACTCCCGGGGTAAGACACAGAGTGAAGCACCATCCACACCGTCCCATCACACACTCCCGGAGTCAGACACAGAGTGAATCTCCCTCCACACCGTCCCATCACACACTCCCCGGGTGGGACTCAGAGTGAAGCTCCTTCCTCACCATTCCATCACACAATCCCGGGGTCAGACACAGAGTGAATCTCCCTCCACACCGTCCCATCACACACTCCCGGGGTCAGACAGAGTGAATCTCCCTCCACACCGTCCCATCACACCATCCACTGGTCAGACACAGAGTGAATCTCCCTCCACACCGTCCCATCACACACTCCCGGAGTCAGACACAGAGTGAATCTCCCTCCACACCATCCCATCACACCATCCACTGGTCAGACACAGAGTGAATCTCCCTCCACACCGTCCCATCACACACTCCCGGTGTCAGACACAGAGTGAATCTCCCTCCACACCGTCCCATCACACACTCCCGGGGTCAGACACGGAGTGAATCTCCCTCCACACCGTCCCATCACACACTCCCGGGGTGGGACTCAGAGAGAAGCTCCTTCCTGACCATTGCATCACACAATCCCTGGGTCAGAAAGAGATTAAACTCCCTCCCTCCGTCTCTGCCCCACTCACTTCTCGATGAAGACCGTGACTCCGGTTTAACGAGATGCACATTGATGTAAGTCTCGCTGTCGTCCATTCTGTCGAGGATCCTCTGCGTCTCTGAGCTCAGCGAGGGGAAGTAACCGTTGTCAGAGGAAGCCTGTGTTGAGACGGGGATCAGACCGACACAAACAAACACCAGATGAGCGCCTGATAAAGAGAGGAGCCGTGAGCAGAGGGAGGAAAAGCTGGGGAAGAGGGAGACTGAGGGTGTGAGAGGAGCTGGTCTGGACCGTTGAGAGTGGCTGGAGGGAGAGTAGTGAGAGTGGGGAGAAACAAAGGGAGGGTGAGGAGGAGGACAGGATTTGGCGGAAAAGAGAGACGTGCCATACTTGGTCAGAAAGTGGGAGCGCAATAAATACGAGGATGGCGAGAGGTGGGGAGAGAGAAGAGTCGAAATATAGAGGGTGGATTCCTACAGAGAAATTAGGGGAGAAAGTGAGAAAACAGAGGGCGAGCTAACTGGGGAAGCTAACTGGGAAAGCAGGAGGAGAGAGAGAGAGAGAGAAACGGACAGGGAGGGGGCGAAGGAAGAGAAGGCGGAGAGAAAGCGCTACAGAGAAGGATGAGAGATGCAGGGAAGGGACGACTGAGGGACATGAAATATGGAAGTTGGAGGGACATAGGAAGAGAGGAAGGGAGAGAGAAAGGAATGGAAGAGGGGAAGAGTGAGGGATGATGAGTGAACAGGGAGGGAAAGACGGACGGATATATTGCCACTCATTCAGAGCCTTTATTGTCAGAGAGATTTGCACCGAATACCCCTCCCCAACCCCAACTTCCAGTTGATTCCTGGTTTGAGTGTCAGCGCTCCCATGCTCTGCTTATCACCCGGGGCTTCAGACCCTCTGTGCTCTGGAAACCATGACCCCGGGACAACCCGAAACACCCTCCGAAGTAAGCGAGCTCCCTCCCTCCGAGAATACGTCAAACAATAGATTGCCATTTTTAGACACTGTAGTACTTACCAAAGAAAGCTGACATTTAGATATTGAAGTTTACAGGAAACCAACACACGCTGAGCCCTATCTGAGTATTGACTGTCTTCGCCCATGAGAACATAAGCTGGGGTTTGTCAGTATTTCAGAGAAGTATTGAAAGCGTGCGGCTACACTGACTGGGCTGTCATACAGACAGCAAAAATAAAAATAGCAACGACGTCCCGCCCAACAGAAGGAACTTCAGCAGTTCTCACAAAAACCCTCCATCACCCTTCTGTCTATCATTTTCTCTCTCTGCGTCCCTCACTCTCCCCTCACTCTCTCCCTGTGTCTCTCCCATGAATGCCTCTAAACCGCATCAATTTCGCTTCTCTCTTCAACTCTCTCCTTTTTGCTCCACTCCCTCTCTCTCCACTGCCTTTCTATCTCCTTGTCCTCCTCACTAAGCCTTCTTATTTTGTCTCCCCCTTTCCTCACACACTCCCGAGTGTGCTTTACCCACTAGAGTTTTCCCTTACCCCATTTTCCCTCTTCCCCACTCCCTCCCGCTCACATTGAACATTGACTAAAATGTGATCGGGGACGACTGTCACGTTCCCGGGAAATGCACCGTCTCCTGGACGGTGGAGTTTAGTTACATCCTCCACAGCAAGTAAGCGGGGAGGTGTATGAAAAGGATGGCTTTGTAAATGGTGGGGGTGGTATAGTGACTAAGGGGCGGGTGGTACGGGAAGCGACGTGCTGCAGCGGGTGTGTGTGTGTGTGTGTGTGTGTGTGTGTGTGTGTGTGTGTGTGTGTGTGTGTGTGTGTGTGTGGTGTGTGTGTGTGTGTGTGTGTGTGTGTGTGTGTGTGTTGTGTGTGTGTGTGTGTGTGTGTGTGAGAGAGAGAGAGAGAGAGAGGGGGGGGGATGGCCGGGAGAGCGCCTCGGCACCATCCGAACAAACGCTCACGGGGTCCGACATAATTGTAGCTTCCTCCACACGCCCCATCACACACTCCATAGGGTCAGAAAACGGAGTGCAGCTTCCGCGC